>NC_142118.1:34725000-34881250 GCF_056152115.1 Neolamprologus brichardi | reverse complement strand
TGGATGTAATGTGTGGAAGAATTAGAGGAACATTAGGAGGAAGTGGCTTCCTATCATCTTTTTAATTAGTGGTCAACATGATGGGTTATTTGGGGATTACAGCGTTATTGCCTGAATTCTAAAGATCGCTTTAAGTCAAAATGTAAGTTTTCAGTGTTTTCTTCTATTTGTGCATCAAATTTGTGCAAGAGCTTTCTACAGTGTGGGTACAATCATGCCAGGTTGAATGCAGGAGTATAGATGCAGCACCCAACAAATCCTTATTGTTTCATATAAACATGTTATCTGATAACACAGAGTTTCAGATATTTGCTAATGTTTGAAACATTTTTTTCAAAATCCAAGCAGGATAAAATCTTTAGTAAATGTTAAACTCTGGCTCTCTGTACCAAAGTGTGCCTTTTGTAACACCAACCCAACCGGCTACAGCAGATGGCTGCCCCTCCTTGAGCCTGGTTCTGGAGATTTCTTCCTATTAAAAGGGAGTTTTTTCTTCCCACCATCAACAAGGGCTTGCTCAAAGGGGGTCGAATGATTGCTTGGTTTTTCTTTTCTTTCTAATATTGTAGGGTCTTTACAGCATAAGCCACTTCGAGGTCACTGTTTTATGTGAATTGGTGCCATAGAAATGAAACTGAATTGAACTGAATAAAAATGAATGGCGCTCCATCTAACAGCAGGGCAGTCTTTGTTTCTCTTCTGACAAAACCTCCAGAAGCCAGGCAGAAAATGCTCACAAACTAGAATTGACTAGTTTCACGGAACACACAAAGACACACAGATCAAAGGTGTAAGTGCACATGGAATGTTCGTTTTATCGTTTTCGAAAACATTTACAATTATTTGAGACAAATGGGGGGAAAAAAAAGGCAACAAACAGAACTGACCTACAGTTTGCATCCATTTCCAAAATGTTACATAAATAAAATCCATATTTATAAATATCTCTTTTTTTTATAAACATATAAATAGATTTTAAACATAAATACATTTATGCAGGGAACGATGAAGTACATGAATGTACAGCAGCAGCAGCAACAATATACAGCTTTGCGGTATGTAGTTTTTTTTACACCATTGTCCGCCATGTTGTACTACCCATCTGTGTTTGTATCTGTTGACCATGTTGGATGTTATACATATATGTACTGTATATATGTATATATACCTGCATATTTATTGTATATATATATCTATATTAGGATTTTGTAGTATTGTCATCCAAGTCTTTGTTTATGCTGGTCATGGTGACTTTCGTACCATAGAACAATCATGATGAGTTTTTCTTTATTTTCCCCTTCTGGTAAGAACAAACTCAACTTTTGTCATCCAAACAAACACGTCGTCCAGATCTAGAAAAAGAGAGGAAGAGGAAAAGCAAAAGGTTAGACAGAGTCTTTCAAGGTCAGCCTCATAAACACATGTTCATTTATTCAATCTTTTGTTAACGTAATGCACGTATCAGTCAGGGAATCTCCAAATTTACTTGTTGGTTCTTTACTCATTAACTTACTTCTCATCTAACCACTTTACTTTAGATTAACTCACTCGTATGGTGTTAACCAATGAAAAACACACTCACCCATTGTTAGTCACTAACACTCCCCCATAGGGATGTCAGAGTTTACCATAAAATCGAAAAAAGGCGTGAAGCCTCAGGACTAATCGTGTGTCACTTAGATTCCCCAGAACTTAATTAACCCACACAGCCCCCTTTTCAGTTTATGTTAAAAACACTTAGTGAAACAAATGCGTTTCCAAGAAACATCCTGACAACCAAATATGTGTGTGAATGTGTCTCTGCAACCCCACTTCCGTCCTCGATATCTCCCTGCCCTTTTTCTTAAATGTGATATATTGTTCTTGTGTTATAGAAGCAGATGGGATCATTCATAATGATGTGCACAGATACAAGAGTGGACTTCCTAAATGCTCACTGGTTTCTTTCCCATACATCAGCTTAAGTGGGCTATCCACTTAAACTGATGACTAAGACTATCCTGTTCTAGGAGGTAACGCTACAAGGTTTAGGCTTGATTATTTCCCTAGATTGAATATTTCTAAGTCAAAGGCAGTTAGTGAACCACAATATTTTCCATGTAGCTGAACCATGCAATGCTGCATACATGTGTCTTATGTATATGACAGATAATCCTGTAAAATCATCATTTAACTGCGAGGAATACCAACAGGAAATTATAATAAATACAATATTAAAAAAATAGATTATTAGGCCCATTTAATTAACTAGGCCATTCTTTTTTAAAATCCCTGATTGTAATTTGTCTCCGTCTTATCTTTCAGCATTCATTCTTTCATTTCATTTCACCCTGTTGCTTTTGGGCTCTGTTTACATGTCACTGTTTGCTGCTACAGTTAATGTTGCATAATGTTAAAGTGGGACAGATATGAGCGACCACTCACCATTCATTGCAGCGCTGCTCCAACCCTAGCATCCCATGCCGCTGATGGTGCCTATCCTGTCCATCTTGTGTCCGAAGCAGCCACTCCGTGACGAGGAGCCAGCCTTCTTGCTTCCCGATTTGTGTTTCCTGTTTGGGGGTTGATCGTTGAGCAGACGAGCCCACATGCCTCTGGCCCGGGTGTCCACCCGTAAATCGCGCAGTAACCGTATCCGAGTGCGCACAGCGTCGAGCCGTCTCTCTCTCTCCTCCGACTCCAGAAACTCCGTCAGCTCCTCGCCCAGCAAACTTCTAAGAGACTGAAAGATAAGAAAATAAATAAACAATCTCTCCCTCAGGCAAATACATTGTGCAAAGACAAATGCTTTTGATGAAAGTGAAATCTATGGTTTGTGCCCGTTTCAACAGAGCAGTCATTATATGCTAAATGTTTGAGGTAAACCTCAGCTTGGCATATATCCTAACGCTTTCACAAACGTAATGGCCGGGAGGGGGGGACGCGTTGGCATTTTTCTCACAGCACGGCACTCAAGAATCCATTAACTTGTATCATCTAACCAAAAACAACTTTGGAAAAGATCCACGAGAGGCTCCAGTCATGAGTTTCAAACCTCGAAGGAAACCCCTGAAGAAGGGTGCAGTACTTCTGTTTTATTAAGTTACCGACTCTGACACCTCGCTCTCAAAGTGAAGAAAAAAAATAAACAAACTTAAAACAGGTGCCTGTAGCTTACTTATCTGTTCGTAAAGTAGACTGTAACGAAGACCTCCAACATTCCAAATTTTACTGAGCTTAGCAAATAATTACAACATTATTTCAAACAAGTATTTTTTAAAGGGTCAGCTTTATTCATTCCGGCCAATTCTATGCGTAATTGCGATTTTACGCACAATTTTGTTTTGGTTTGGTAAATCGTATTTTGAGAACAATTAATAAATACATAAAATTCCAAAAATGATGTTGATAGTCAGTATCATAGCTTTTCAGAGTTATTGTAAACTAAGAATTTTAATGTTTTCCCCATATGTGGTTTCATTTAAAAAATCGCACATGGGCGATTTAAAGTCTAAAAATATCAAAGGGATGCTCGGAAACAAACTTTCACCGGCTGTTTCGGTTGCATGTCACTGAACATGCCGTCTGTTTGTAAATAAAGTGCAAGTGGACAGGGGTGTTACACTCTGAGTGTGGAAAAACAAGCTTAACAAGAACCAAATTGTGAAATATGATGCGCAAAGCTACTGTCCTGGAGGACCTGTGCCACAGAACAGCTGCTGCTGCTTATTCAGTATTCAGCTTCCAGCAGCTTCAGTCCAAACCAATCAAAAGGTTCTCCTGGTCAGTAATAACAATACAAGTGACTTTTTCTTACCTTCTGCTGCGCTTGAGTTAAAGGTTTTGCCCCCATCCTCACTGAAAGTAAGGTGACCATAAGTCCACACGCTACAAAGTATGACAAGTTCATTTTGACAAGTCTAGCAGTTGTTCGGGGATTCCTCTGCGCTGCAGTTCAGATCGAAGGACGTTAGCTTCAGCCAATCAGCTTCTAAACACAAGGAGAGTCCGTTTTTTACTCCAAAGCTCCTCAAGTGCTTCTCTAACTCTGTGTATTAATCCTCGCCGCTTTATAGCCAGCCCATGGTGATGTCATGAAAACCTGCGTAATGGTTCTCCTTCCTCGCCTATTCACTGTTTTTTGTACCTGCCTCTAAGCACGTCATGCCAGGGATTAATTAAATGCAAATGACACAAGCTCCGGTCATCGCTGTGTTAGAGAAAATGATATAGGCTATAAGCTATCAAAAGGCACAGACTTTAAGCTTTTAGACCTCTGGCTGAGATGCAACAGCTGAAACCAAAGGTGGTTTCAAAGGCTGCGCGTCAAGAGCTGAAGAGCGACTTTGGCAGTGAAATGAATTCTAGGATGCCAACCGTCTGTGCTGCGGAACATCTTAAAAAGACATACAATATGCTGCGCGTGGATGACATATCCTGTTTTCTTTAAGCGAAAATTCAGAGTCTGCTGCTGGAATTAAAGGAATTAGGTCATTTTTTAGATACCTTCCAGAAATTCAAATGTGATTTTCTTCATCTAATCACTTTTTTGGAAGGCACAAAGCGGAATTTTACCAGAAATAATGTGATGTGTTACTGCGCCACTCAAGCCCCGCGTTTTTCATTTATTTTTTTAAAGGGTAAAACCTATTATTATTATTATTATTATTATTATTATTATTATTATTATTATTATACAGAGGAATGCAAACATACAGAGATGGAATTATTAAGCAACCCAGTTTAAGTCATTTGCTCGACGTTATTTACATCAGAGCATGACATCAGCTAAGGGGGATTCACACCGAAAAAACTTCAGACGGTTCACGCTGATTCATAAAAAAAAACAGAGAGACTCATTATAAGTCATGTCATGTGTCTGGGTGTAAATGGCAATTCCCCATAAACCTTTTAATTAGATGTTTTTGTGTTTCATGGCGGTATCTTACAGTTAGTTTTCTGTCTTTAGATCAGGTAGTCCACTTACAGAGAAGAATCTCAGAACTACTGTGGCTACTCCGACACACACTGGATGTGTGGGGCTGTTCAGACAGTCACCCCCAACTCAGAAAGGAGGCACAGACATGAACCCTAAGCAATGATTACCACACCAGTGTCCAGCAATTACTTATGCTGTTATACTGTTCTTGAATCAAAGTTAGCATGTCACTAAGAAAAGCTGCTGCTTTCTTAAATTTTAGCCTGTGAGTCTGCAGAGTGCCGTCAATATGCAGGATATTAAACCAGCGATGCTTCTATAAACCAGGAGGAGGGTGACTCTGCACAAATGAGTGAAACTGTACAGAAGTCAATATGTCTATACTTACTTTAGGCTTAAGAATTGGCATTAGCTGCTGACTCCAACCAATGAGTGACGATGGGTTTTCATACAGACTATGTTACTTTACCACAAGTCCAGAGAAGAACAGTTGAATGGGTGTCGGTATAAAATCTAGTGTAAGAAAAAGCCTTTATGGCTCGCAGCCTTTCAACCCCTCTTACTGGTTTAGAGAATGCCAATCAACAAAGAGCACTCTCAAGCTATATACTTCTATACATCATATCTATAAATGAATGCTTGTTCATTTTTAAAGTGTTACAAGTAAGTCTTACCGGAAAAAACTACTGTAGCACTAAAATGTGTAACAAATTTAGCTTTAATCTGCAGCTGGGGATTATTTTTTTTTAACATATAAATGAATGTAGTTGTATTTAAGCAATTTGCACCAGGTTTGTCTACTTTTGGCAGAAAACCAGAGTTTTTAATTTAGTGTCCAGCACTGCTGCACCTGTTTTATGTCAACCAGTAATGACTGGTTTGCCAGAACTGAATAAAGGAGATGGCTATAGGGGCTGGGAATATGGTGGAAACACCTTGGAAGTGTCCAAGAAAAGTTTCTGATGCTCAGGATTTTTAAAAAAGGAACTCTGTGAGAGAGTGACCCTTCTGTAGAAGTGTGACACATGCATGAGTTGCTTCACTTCCAGGGTTGAGAGAGTAGTTTCTTGTTAAATCTTAAAGTTTGACCATACATGTTTCAAACAGTTTAAACCAAGAAAGTTCAACTTTAAAGAAGCGTTTTTGATACTGCAAACAGCCTGACATTGATTTATAGTTGCCTAACACTTGTAAGCTCACCCACGGTTGGTTACATATGCCGTGTGACCTGCTTTAAGATATACATAGAACTGTCACTATTAATTGGTGATATGCAGTTAGAACAATGATGATCTAAAAATGTTTTAAAATAAGTTCCAATCAATCACTAAACAACTTAAACGGCATGTTGTCAAGGGAAGTTTAAGCTAAAAAGTCACCTCACTGAGAATAATTTACCTATTTAAAGAATATGCGCACATTTTGAGACAATACAAAAATTCTTGTGAAACAAAAGATACTTTTTGCAGTGTGGAGTGTTTCTGGAGCAGTCGAGGCCCCACATAGTGGAGCAGAAATCTCAGGCAGCACCATCTGTTTTGGAACACAGAGTGGCAGTATTTGCTATGCCGAAAAGCGAATACCGCTCAAAGTCACATGTTACTGGATCAATACTATACTGTAAAACTAAGTCATTAATCAGCAGATCGTCAGCATTTGAAAGTCCTATAAAGGCTTTTTAGAGCAGATTTGGCATATGGAAAGTGTATACCTGCATTTTTTTGCAGAACATATGTCATATTTTTTGTAGCAGTGGTGGCATACCTGCCAAAAAATGTCAATCAGAACGTGTGTTGGATTTGCATTGAATCATGCAGCAAAAACGATGTTTGGATGGCAGCCAGCAGCAGTGTCATCATTAGGTGTCCATGTTTCAACCTTTGCTGAATACTCTGCTTTCTTTTTGGTTGCACACCATAAAAAATGATCGTTAATAATAATAATCACTTATGGTGTGTGTTAAAGATTATGACATTGAAGGCTAAATAAAATACTGTGTGTATAATTAGACAACATTACTCTGATAAAGCATATAAAGTATATGGTTTTTCCCTATGAACTCATAAAACAGAGATGATGATCAACTGAAGAGATGAACAAGATGACTGGCTAGTGATATATGATGTAATAACAGAGCAACATGCATCCAGACTTTGCTTCTCTTCAAAGACAAGACACAAACATTACAATGTCACATTTTTCTTCAGTCTAACAAACGTACTACACTCATCACTGTCGCTACATGCAGAAGTTCTCTTAATTGCTTGAAATGAAAGCAATGGACTTGTTTTGGCTATATAAAGCTATAAAAAGAAAAATATAATGAAAGTTTTTATAGGACTCTGAAGTCGGAGCAGTGCAAAAAATTAAAATAAATAAAAATTAAAAAACAAGAGCTAAATATCGGACTCTGTAGACTTCAAGTTCACGATAGTACAATTAGAAAAAGAGTAGAGACAAGTTTGGAAGAGCTGATGGGAGAACACTTCTTCTCTCTAAAAGGCACATGCCAGCACAGCTTAGGTTTGCAAAGTTGCATCTGAACAAACCACAAGACTTCAGGAACAATGTCTTTTGGACAGATGAGACCAAAGTGCAGATGTCTGACCATAATGCACAGCATCACACTTGGCAGCTCACAGCATATCAACACAAAAGCCTTATACCAACTGTCAAGCATGGTGGTGAAGGGGTGCCCAAATGTGGGAGTTGGGCACCTTGGAGTCATTAGAGTCGAGCTCCTCTGTATACCAAAGTGTTCTAATCATAAGTGATGCCATCTGTTTGACAGCTAAGGCTTGGGCCAAATTGGGGTTTGGAACAGGACAATGATCCCAAGCACAGCAGCAAATCTACAACAGAATGGCTCAAAAAGAAAGGAATCAGGTTGAGGTTTGGACTTTGCCATGGTCAAAATCCAGACCTCAACCTGATTGAGATGCTGCGGCGAGACCTTAAGAGACCTGTGCATAAATGAATCCCAAAAAAACCTAAATGAACGAATGTAATGTTGTAAAGAAGAGTGAGACAAAAACACTTCCACAAAAATGTAAAAGGCTGATAAAGACATACAGAAAACCTCTGTTCCTTAAGTTATTGTTGCTGAAGGTGGTTCTACAAGTTATTAAAATTACAGGTTGTTCTTAGTTTTGGGATAACTTTATTTTTCACAGAAAAAAATCGTAACACAAATGATCCAATGCAAATATATGGATAAATGACTCATGAGTTTAATCTAATACTGCGCTCGAGGGTGATCTGACTGTGATATTTTCACTGAATCTCTGGTAAGGTTTTCTTTAAAGTGATCTTCAATTTTAACCAAAAGCTCCTGTGCTGACATTATATTTACTTTCTGAAATGACAGTAATAAAATCTGCCGGAGTAAGGTAAGCTGTGGTGATGATAAATAGCTCTTAATTTTGCCTCAATCAGCCCAACTTGGCCCTACCTCTCTCCAGCACTGGATCCCCACAGGGCTGTGTTCTCAGCCCACCACTGAATGCCCTGCACACCTGTGAGTCAAAAAATAACCTGAAGCTGAACATCCTTAAAACAAAAGAGCCCCTCTTATTATAAACTGAGAACAGTTGGAATCTGTCTACACCTTCAGGTTTCTGGGCACCCACCTACTGCCTGGTGTTTGGTAGGCAGGGGCCACACCTGAGAACAGGAAGGCTGTGTAGAGGGTTGTTAACACCACCCCTGGAGGCCACTGCCAGATCCTGCTGTATCAGGAAAACCTGTGTCATCACAGGTCACCCCTTGTACCCTGCCCAAAAGTTGTTTTACTGCTGGTCCATGTTGAATAAAATAAGTTAGTAAGAGTAACAGAAAAAAATGTAGATGAAATTTGTCATCACAACATTTGTACTCATGTAGTCCAAAAACAAACTAAAAGAGTTGAAGGTTGTTCCTTTCTTATAAAAAGAAATGTTGAAATAAAGAAGGCTTTTTAAATCATCAACAGGATGTACTTGTCTGACATGAGTCATACTGTTACATCTGAACTTTTATTGCTAGTTTTTTTTGTTTTCGTTTTTTTCACAGTGTTGATGGCATTTACATTGAAACATGTTACTCTTTAGTGCAAAAAATAATTTAAGCTGAAAATAATCATCACAGGTGTATCACATCACATTGCATATGTGATGTAAAATATGTTTTTAGCAGCTATTGAGGTAAGGTAACTGCAGTAAAGATGTTCAATTGCATGGAAAACTATTTTACTAATCCGCTTTTACAACAGCAATATGGAGCAGCTGAACTCCGCTGACCTTGTGTCCATGATGACATCTTTGGGTTTCGCAAAACATTTTTCACTGATTGCTAATCCCTTTATTTTGAATTTTAACAAGTGTATGACACATTCTTTCTTCGTGTCGCAAGTGTTGTGTCACAAGTTTGCCTTTTTTTGTACAGTTTAACAATGTTACACACTTTTCCCAATGACATCACATGGGTTACTGAGAGCACCTATTTTGCTGTGTCCTTTTGTACTTCCCCCTTTTTCTCCCTGCCTTTCCCACAAACTCTTATCCGCTCAATTTTCAGTAAATTTTTAAGCTTTGATGTGGCTGAATGAAAATGAAGCAGCCTAACTTACTTGCACCAGGAAGCTATGCAAACGTATGGAGAGACCATGTGTTGCAGTAGCCGTTGCACTGGGTGTCTATGGGAGGGTTGAGTGTCTTGATTCCTCCTCTGGGTTTATGTAAGACAAACTACAAGGCTGTTATGGTCCTATAAATAACAGTTTTATTGCGTGTGGAATTTTAATGCTTTTTACACAAGTGCTCTGAAGCCTTTTGCATGTGCCAACAAACACGCTTGCCTTTATTGGCAACACAGGGCTACTTGACTAACGTACACAAAATGCGTACGATGACTGTGTAAACACACATGTTTTGGAATGAACTAGTTTTAGAGGAGGTAGGGTCTCCTGTCACCTGGCTTGATGTTTTTGATATTATAGGGGTATGTACTAATTTCAGAAATGTTAACACTCGTTTTACTGTGGAGCACACTCACTAGTGCATCATCATAAATATCTGAATACTGTGAAAAAAGTAAATTTTTGTACTTTAGTACAAGTAAAGTGTAAAGTGACTATAGCCTATAGCTCATCAAATCAGAAATCCAGTTTCTCAAATCATTAGAGTAAAAATATCCATCTGTAATGATCAAAAGTGTGTTAATTTATATACTCAATTTAGAATTTATATACTAATATGCAAAATACTCCATCAGTGCGTCGTGGCATGCAGGTGATCAGGTTGCTTTCTTAGCCTTCAGTTCGTCTGTATTTTTGGGTCGGGTGTTTATTGTCTTCTTCTTGACAGTTTGTGGGGTTTGGGTCGCATGGATTGGCTGGCTGGTCAGTCATAGTAGTAGCATGATCAGCCAAGCATTTGGGAGTATTGGCACTGTGGGCAGGTGATGAATTCTGCTGGGAAAGGAAGTCAGCATCTCCATTAAAGCTTGTCAGCATGAAGTACTCCTAGATGACAGCTGATGACACCGGCAGATGACATGGCACCCAAATCATCATAGCCTGATGATGATGACAGCCTCTGTACTTAAACTTGAAACTCTTTTGTTTGATAAAACTCATATTTGTGGCTGGATCAGGTGAATTTGCTGCATGGAATATGTTTTTAGTCCTGATATTTTTGTGGAAATCTTATAACCTAAATAAAAATGTAAAAATGCACCCTTAGCAGTCACATCAACATGCACATTATATGTCCCAACCAAAGACAAACTTTTTGTAAGCTAATGCAGGTGTCACAGCGTGTGAGATGAGTTTCCCTGAGAATGGTGGAAGCCCTCCATCATATTGTGTAATGCTGTTCATGCATGAAGCCAAACACAAGGCATAAAGAAACCACAAGTGGAATACAGTCATATGAACAATAGAGTTTTATTGCCTATTCCAAAGCATGCACTTGTGCTTTTACTTTATTGCAATTCCATAACAAAAATATACTGATGTGTTTTGAGCAGACATTGAGGTGACTAATAGGGGAAAAAATTTCAGTCACTTCAGATTCAGATTTAGCATCTTGCGATATCACAGGGGAGCCACCGTGGCATTATTAATTTAGATTTTCGCTCAATTCCAAGCATTCCTAAGAGACACAGGTCAAGTTCCTTGTGAAGGTTTAAATGCAGAAATAGTGCCGTTCTTGTAACAGAATGACGCTGCCAGCCATTTGGCCTACTATTCGTATATTTAAGTTGTGTGCCAAAAATACTGTGTGTAATTTTTTGCTCTCATGGCATATTGCCTCAGTCAGAAAAACATTCCAATCTGGAGGCAAGAAGACAGAACATATGAAAATGCTCTTAGGTCAAAAGCTATTCTTACCCAGATTTTTGTTTTCTGGACCACAAAAGATGCCGTCTGGGTTTTAATTTACTGGGTTTGTGTTTAGCCGTTGAAAGGTCTGTAAATGGACATGCACAAATTGCTAACATGGCCAGATACTGAGCCAATGATTTCAGCGTGGAAAGATGTAAATGCTCATGGCATCGTGTTATAAGTGGCTACAATCATAATTCATTAATTATTCATGTTTTATAATCCTCTGATTATTATTAATGCCATCGCCAAGGTTACTATTACCATTAAAACCATAAAAGTGAATAATATACAGGCTGTTGGAGAAGCATTTATTCCAGTGTTCACAGCATTACCACACATACTTGGTGGCGGACATGTTATTTCAAAGCTCTGGTGTGTCACTTTTTCAAACCATGTGGAAAAATACGTGTTTGGGGTTTGGGTTGCACAAGCTGCGACAAAACCACATGGAAACAGGGCATTTTAAAACAGATATATAATCTTGGCTCGACGTTACAATTTTTTTGCTCGACTGTAAATGGACTTGCCTATTGCCAGACAAATGCCACTGCACAAAAACACTGTTTCCCTAATTAATTTTTTTTTATTCGAGACCAATATTTCCCCAATATCTCATTTATTAGTGATTGCTTTTAAAACTTATAGTGAGTCATGAGGAATGTGGTTTTTAAAGCATTAACAGCCGTGTTTTTTTCTTAACCCAACAGAACATGTTGCTGCAGTGCTCCACCACACCATCCAGTCATTTTCAGAACTGCTTATCAGGGTCACAGGTGGGGCTAGAACCTATCGAAGCTGTCACAGGACAAAGAGAGGCCACCTTATTGAAGGGCTGCAGCTTAATACAAACGAAAGGGTGCAAGCAGCGCACACACATTAGCATCATTATGTTGCTTAAGCAAAATAACTGCTGCTTACACCATTAGTAAGTGCTACACACTTCTGGAAACATCCTAGAATACTGATTGTCTAAACTTTCAAAATAAAATGTCCAGGTGAAACATCAACCACAAAATCCAGTGCTTTGTTAACAAAAATCCAATTTACAAGCCATTATTTGTTTTTGTGCAGTAATGTGTTAGATCCATCTGTGTGCTGCCTACCTTGATGATTTTAGTGGAATTAAAGAAAGGGAATCTTTAAAATATCTATCAGTAATATAAACTTTGGACTGATTGTTCAACACTGCTCACTTGATGACAAAAAAAGGACCAAAAAAAAGTGTTGAACTCACGTACAACTAAAAACAAACAACAAAATAAATATATCAATTATTCTAAAAGGCCGTAACACATCCCTGGGGTGATGTCACCGAACATCAGCTAAATTAAATCCACATCTGCAGAAGCTTCACGTGAGATCACTACTTTACTCTACTTGAAAAACAACAAGGAATGTGTTTTGGGATAACCACAAAGGAAATTCAAAGGCTTGGAAAAACATTTTACGACATCTAGAGGATGTTTTTTACCACTTTAAATGATTTGTCAAAGACTCTCAAACTGCACAATTTGCCAGTGATTTCACAGGATAATAGAATGACAGGTATGCTCATAAACTGATGTAAGAATAAACAAAAGTTGACCTAAAAATTTGAAGTTTTACTTTATTAAAGTTAGAATTCAGACTTTTGCTCCCTATTCAGCGGCCATAATTCTCCTCCATAATGTTCAGATGTATAGGAATGTGCAGAAATTACTTAATGGCCATTTTCAAAGCCATAGGTCAATGAACAGGTGTCAATGGGATAAATAAAGCCTATGTAAATAAAGGTTGAATAAAATAAGAAAATGAGTATAAAAGCCTATCAGACTCCATAAAAGCTTTCACAAACCATTCTGTCCTCTGTTTTAAAAATGCTAGGGCAACAGTAGAATAACCTCATTAGTGTCTAAAGGGAAATCTACAGAAAAGATTAGCATTTATATTTGATTATTGTGCCAGTCCTATTATTAATAATGCATTTGCTGAGATGTTAAAGGCTTCTGCGTAAACTTGGCCCAAAACGACGCTGTAATTATTTCAATTTGCAAAATGAACTTCGAAAACTAGTAATTTGCTCTTTTACGGTGTTTATTAAAAAATTAAATACTGAAAGTCTTACGTCAATCCCAGTTTAACGTAAGAAGCTCAGACAGTGTTTTCACTGATTTCAGCCGGTCCAGAATCTGGCAGCTGGTTTAATTACCTATCGGTGGCCATTTTGGCATACATATCCTTAAACAATAACCTAAGCTTTGTGGCTGCTACAGAGAACAACACTTGTGTATGATGGAGTCTTAAAAAAGCTGAGGGATCAAGTATGTGGATTGCTGATGTATAACTTGGGTGTGCTGATCAGTATCCACAAACTGAGTGAAAAGCATTTACTTAAGACCTGCAGATAAAACGGGCATTAGCATAGATTACCTTGCGGTAGCCCCCGATACAGCTGGATTTCATGGGTTTCGCAGAGATTTATCAGTATGGATTTTCCTTGTTATATGCTGTAAAAAATTACATATTTCTTGTAAGTCCTCAGTTCTCAGATATATGTTCTCTGTACAAATATGTCAAAAGCCAAAGAGCTTGTTTTTGCTTTTCATCGATCATACCACTGAACTTCTTTCCATGTTAAGGTAGATTGCCAGATTCCAGTGAAAAACTCAGCAGGAAAAGTGAGAGAATGTTCCGGCTGACTGGAAATGGGGTGCCATTATGGCTTTGCTTTTCACTGAAACCTGCATTTACAAGTCTAACTGCAGCTTGGAGCTGTTATAGCCACTTGCACACCAGACCAATTTCAAACCAGATGAAACATTTGACAAGTGACGTGGTGACCATGTGAGGTCCAGCCCAAGTCAGACAAACCAAAGCCAGTCTGGCAGTGGGGTTTTCAAAATAACCTTCGCTCCTACCTTTCATGTGTCGTCCATTCAGTTGGTGATCTCTGACGTCAAGTTAGATAGACCTGCGCAGAGGCCACACAAGTCTATAATGAGAAATATAATGTAGATCAAAATACAGGCTCTTTATATTTACAGTATGTGTCTGATTTGCATCTAGAGTGACTTCTGTGTTCTTTGGAAGAGTAAGTGTGAATGCCTTGGTGAACGCAACACATTCAGTGTGTTTAGGAGTCTGGATCTGGCTTATAAACTTGCTTTGCCTCACTGTTCATTTAAAGTGCATATGTATGACCTGCTAGATATAATCTTGTTTGATCTTGTATATTTTATTTAATTACATGACCGACCCTTGAATGACTGTATACTGCTGAAAAGAGAAGGCAGCGAGGTCTGCGATCCTTATCCATCAAGAGAAAGCTGTTGGCCAAAGACCTGAGAAAAAGTTCCTACTCTGACGGCAGTTAACTTTACAGTCAGGAGCTAATTCAATAAAGATCTTTTTCATCCAGTACTCTATAGCTGAGCCTAAAATGAGAGCAGATAGGAAGACAGTAACCCAAGAGCTGGGAAAGGGTGTCTGACCTGCCACATTAAAGGCATACTCAGACTGCCGTCAAACAGTGTTAAACAATCTTCTCTCAACCCCTGGTCATGTACTAGACTGGCCATGAGTGAGTTGCGCCGTGACCTCTGGATACCCTTTTCCTCTGTATTAAAAGTCAAACACAGTTTTGAACATTATGTCTGACTGGAACTGAATCATCCGTTTTTCCATATCCAGATTAGCCATAAGCACTATATATGTTAAAAATCCCAAGAATTATAATTAAACCCCCAAAATCAATAAGTAGAATCAAAGCACTTGCAAGTAAAGTTACAACATATTTAATGTTGCATAGCACCAGAAAAAAAATGACTTATTTCAGTGACCGAAATACAACACGGTCGACTTTACTAAACTGAGGTTTTGGTAATTAATAGCTGATCCAGAAGCAAAGGCATTTGAAGGTCACTGAATTCATATTGCTAATTTATAAAGTTTCTTTCTCAATTCAACAGTAGTTAAACAATTTTTTTACAGGCAAATTATCTCCTGAACAGAGGTCAGGGATCTGTTATATGAAAATGTGATAGAAATGCTTATATATATTCCAAATATTGTCCCACTTGCTTATTCTCAGCCGATTCGACATGTGGCCTTCTTGTTTTTAGACAGCTGACAATGAATGAGCTAAACAACAGCAACAGCTGGTTATAAGTTAACGTTATGCCAGCTAATGTTAGGCTTGAGTAATGTTCCCTTTAAGCTGCACGCGTGCGCAATTGCGCACTGCTGGCACGGTCTCTGCGCACAGAAAATCTACGCAGCTAATCAACGACGCTGACAGGCTCTGACAGCGTCCTTATGTGCCGACACCTGTGTTTTAGCTAGCAAAGCGGCGTGGCTGATGTGGAGTGAAGCCACGTTAATGACAACGTGTACAACCATTGGAGATGTGAGCAGGACAGACGGAAAAAGTGTGGACTTTACACCAGTTTTTCAATTGTGTTGATAGGCCACGTAAAACCAGAGTTATGATAAAAAATATCTGCAATGTTTGGTTATCTTCCTGAAGAAACGGTAAAAACAGCGTTTTATAAGGAAAACGCTCGAAAGCACTCTCCACTCTCCGCCTGTGAGCAAAACCAAAACCAAAAAAAACCCCCACCCTTTTCTATTGGTCAAAAAATGTACCATGTAGACCAATCAAAAATGATATGGCAACATGGCATTTAGTTGTTTAGGGAGGAGGAAGTTTTAGGAGTGAAGGCGGTGTTTTGAGATGTGAGAGATTTGCGACGTTTAGCGCAAATCTTGTGTAGTTAGTGTGTAGTGTAGTCAATAGTTTTGTTGTGTGTGTCAGAACAATGAGGCGACCGCTGAATGTTACAGGTGTTACAGGAGTGATACATCTCCTGTTGTCAGGCCTGCAGGTATCAGGCTGTTGTTCTCCTTTATCTCATAGTGGACAGAAATTATTTTTGGAGTGGCACAAATAATTTGTGTGGCATCAAATTTGATGGAGAACAGCTGATTGTTCTGTAAATAGTTTTAAATGTTTATTTAAAAAAAACAACAACCTTGGTTGCATTTTTAGGTAAACAGCTGCAAAAAACTTTGTTGTTTGCATAACTAACTTTTTTGAAGAAGTAACTATATAATTAAATGTCCAACATTGGTCATTATATACTGTATTTCGCAGACAGAGAGTTACAGACTCTCTCCCAGACCACAGACTCATAATACAAGTCAGAGCTTTATAACAACAAAAAAAGAAAGTTGTGTTTTCAAAATTGGAGTTCAAGTTATTTTTACTTCCAACAATTTTAACATACTACACAGGTCATGAACAGGATTTTTTTTAAATTTTCATTGTAAGTGGGCTAAAGCAGTTAATTAAAAGTAGTCTAACATAAATGTAAATGCTGTAATTTGCTTATTTTAATAAACCGTGTAACTTGGATGGATTCGATGCTGGCGTGACGACAGTGCACACGTCTGCTGTTGCTCACAGTGGTCCAAGGGAGTGTGTTGTGCGTTCGCTCAGACACATGAAAAATTAGAGGAAACATTGGGCTTGAGTGTCCTAAAAAAACGCATTACTTTCCCCATGATAAACAGGTTGATCACTATCTCATATTGTGTGAGAGTTTATCAAGTGTTTATTAAATGTTAGATTCCCTTCAAAGAAAGTTGCACTAAAGCCAGCTAACAGCAGCAAAATCAGCAGCTAACAGAGGCTAACAGCAGCTAACAGTGACAGAAACAGCAGCCCTTACCGACAACAAAGTTCAGGATATCCTCAACAACTCACCCCAGCATTGCTTCCATTAGTCAGAAGTGAGCTTTACTTTCTCATTGATTCATATCAGTTGCTTTACAAATTTCACGGCCGCCTCCAGAACGTGGACAACAGCTGAGGTACACAACGGTGGAACAGCTTACACTCGCTACAGATGAACGACAATAGAATTATGCCAGAAGCTTGTTGATTGCTATTACATGGTTGAGGTGCAACTTGCTAAGGGGAATTTAATCAAATATTAGTGGGAGTATGTGTATAAATGTGAGTCTGTATATATACTTTTGACTTTGTGTCAAACCTGTGCACACAGTTCTTGCTTTTTAAAGTCATTACAGATGGCCGTACAATCACTTCACCCTGGAAAAAGAACAGTTCAAAAGAAACCATTAAAAGCCCCAAATTATGGTGATACACTCATGCCCATGTTGAGTGTAGACAAACGTCTGACCAGAATTTTCTGTTAAATCAAATCAGTTGAATTGCCCTCAAGTGCAATCATATCAGGTCTGAAAATATCTTAAAGATGATCAAACTTTATGTCTGTATGAGGTATTTATGAAAAAGTAAAAGGAATCTGAATTCTGCCATATACAAGCTACCTTTGGTTAAAAATACTTTTTCAAGCACTGTCAAATATACGATAAAAAAAAAGGTTTGTCTGAATGGAGGTACTATAATTGCTCGAGAAGGGGCAGAGCACCGTCTTTGCCTGGCTGGGTGTGACACCCTAACCAGGCTTTTACGGTAGGAAGGAGTGAAGCACACCAAGGTTTATCACCATACTGGGATATTATCACCATACTGGGATCACCAGTTTAACAGTTTATGGTGCTTTGCCCACACTCAATCCCTGCACCTCTAGCAGCTAGGGTATACTGCAAAACCATTTTCATGGAAAAGCTGTTAAACTGGCCAGGGTACTGATGAGAAACATTGTCAGCATAACATATTTCATAGCTCTTTTAAATGTCATGAAGTTGCACTGATGTGTCGTTTCTCCCATCTCTACTGTGGCAGAAATCTGCAACATCTCTCGGGCTTCGCCACAGTGAGCATCAGTTCTTGGCCATCTCTCTCAAAGACACCGTGTCTCATGATTTTGCTTAGTTTGGTTTCCATCATGTTCTAACAAGTTAGAGCTGTTAACGCTAGAAGATTAACATACTGTATTTTTATATAGACCCCTTTATTGTCTGATCTGTTCAAGAAACTGGAGAATCATTTTTACATCTTTTTCCTCTCGATGTGTCAGCTGGTCTGTGAGGGGTCTGGGTGAGCTTGTTTTTGCACGGTCTCCCTGTTGCTATGCAGACGACCTTTTCCTTTGGCTAGGCCTTAGCCGCCATCCTTAAAGTCAAGCCTGGTCCTGATTGTTCTGTAAGGCAGAATCAAATTAGGGACTAGTAATGACCATAGAGTCCACGCATAATACTGAAGGGCGTTGGCCCACCTCACATTTCCTGTCCACATTTCCTTTTCATTCCTTTCGTGATTCATCTTTGTTTCATTACCAGCTAATCTGAAGGATTTGTTAATAAAACACCAAACAGATAATCAAAAGACACAAATCAATAGCAGTGGGTGGAGTTCAAAAGTTTGCATTTGTCATCGGCCAACGTATACATCATGCTTCTTCTTTCATGAGCAGTTCCCATGTTTTGGTGTTGCTTATAAAAACAGTACATGATTGTGTGTTCAAGGTGCAATGGTACTTAGTCATATATGTGTGTGTGTGTGTGTGTGTGTGTGTGTTTCAGCAGATACGGGAATACTACAGCATTTACCCACTTCAAAGCTTTCGTCACTGCTATCCAAACAGTTTAAATATGTACAGCTACATAGCTAACATGCTATAACTAATTACCAGCTTTTGACTGTGGCTATTGTTGGTTACTTTTAGCCTCACGTAAACTCTTCCGTGGGCATGTGAACACTAACTTATTGTTTGCTTTAAATAACACACTAAAAAAGTGCCAGCATCCTTTGAACTGCTTCCAGACTCCACTCTTGTTATCATTACTTTTTATATAGAATTTTTTTTCTCCTTTGCAGGACCCCTAGGCCTTGAAATTAAAATGTGGCATTTTGCTGGCGCGATGATAACAGGTAGATATCAATCTTGCATCTTAAAAATAATCTATTCCCCACTCTTTGCTTGGCTTTTGATGTGTAAGATCAGTACAGTAATGATTACCTTGTTGCGCAACATCTGCCAATCTATTTTCCTGCATATTCTGACTTGCAGAAATCACTTGGAAGTAAAAACAGATATGATCTCTGTTTATTTTGCTATAGCTGAGTCAGTATATCTGCTCGTACATGCCTTTCTTAAGGTATTACTTCAATCAAACAGTCTTTCAAAATCTTCTGGGACGCTGCTCTTATATCACTCTCATTAAGCAATTCATAAACATGTCAATGATGAAATTCTTGTAAAGTTTTAAAATAAGACACAATTTTAAAGCTTTAAAATCATTTAAAGGCTCAAAACTGTGTCTTATAGTTAATTCTTTCAGAATGTTACACATCGGCCTGATTTGTTACATTGTTGCTTTAAAGAAATTACTGTGATTTGAGAACAGTGTAAGCTGATCAAGTTCTTCCTGGCTTTTGCTTTTCTTTGTGTTTTGTTTTGCATGAATTGGCACATGGAAATAAAACATAGAAAATGTAAAAATGTTAATAAAAAACAAATTCTCCAGACATTGCTCAGCAAAGGTACAAGCAAATCAGTTATTTTGTTAGGATACCTTGAGTTTCCAGACATCTTTATAATGATGACAGTTTAAAAAAAAATCTTTTTTAAGTGATGTAAGTGATGTAAAAAAAGTATTTGCCTCCTTGTGTTTCAGATCATCAAACAAATTTTAATATTAGACAGAGATAACTTAGGTCATTACAAATTGCAGTTTTTAAATTATGATTTAATTCATTAAGGAAACAAACCTATCCAAATTGCGGTCAAAGTGTGGTCAGTGAAAGGGAACTCAGCTTTCCAAAAAATTTAACACGGGGGTAATTATTTTTTCACATTAGTTCTTCATTCATTATTTGAAAACAAAATGAAATACATTTGTTTGATGAGCTGAAACATCTGAAACATTTTTGTGTGACAAATATGTGAAAATTAACAAATCTGAAGGGGGACAAATACTGACTGTATTTATTTTTAAGAAAAAAAATAAAGAAACAAAAAATATGCAGCACTTCTTTAGCTTTTGATAAACAGAGACAGAAAACTTAATACCCGTGATTTTTGTAAGGTTAATGAAGCTGGCCTAGTGTCCAGATAACTATCTGTTACCTTGTAGTTAGCTACAAAGCAATCGCTAATTAGCATGAGGCTTAAATATTTGCTGTAACACTGATTGTTCCTGAGCAACAGAGACAAAGAAAATACAAGAAAACAAGAATTTCTGACATGATCCCTCGCAACATATGTTGCTCCTGTATTTGGATTAATGGTGAAAAGGTAAAGATCACAAACTCTTGGCCAGAGGGCACAGAATATTTTGTTAAAATGACAGGCTGTCATAGCCAAATCATGGAGATCCGTTAGTAGACCACACTTGAGAACTTGGTTGTCGACACTGTCAAAATCCCTTGCTTTGGAGAAACTTACGTCTATGATAAAAGGTAAACATGCTTCCTTTAAAAAAATGTGGGGAAATTTTTTGTTATTTTTGGAATGTGAGGAGATGATAGATAGTGAACAGAAATGACTATATCCATTTAACCTGGGGGCCTGCGAGTGCTGGACTGTTCAATAGAAGGACAGGAGATGAGATGTGAAATTAAATGCACTGGAACTGAAGAGGACACAGCTTATTGTTGCAACCGTTAGGTCGGATGCCTCTCTAACTAACTTGACACCCTTGGACTAAACTTCAGCCCGAAGCCCTGGAATAATGCACTTAATCCTCCTCTATTTTATTTAAACTCTCTCTTCCTGTTGGTTAAAATGTAGTTGGAAAAGCAATAAATAAATCTTTGAGAAAAAAATGACAGGCTGTATATAAAATATCTGTTAACTTGCTTATGAAGAAGAAGCTAAAATGAACACAGAAGAGTTAATCACTGTGACATGTTAGAAAGAGCCTCATCTAAAGCAGAAGACACTTTGACCTGGAAACATCACATAACAATTCACCCATTCATTCTCTTCAGTTCAGGGTTGCAGGGAGCTGGAGCCTATAGATGTCATAGGGGTAAATGACAGCATACACAGGATATAATATTAAAGATATGGTTATTTATCACATAGCATTTTATCAGAACTAATAACTAGACAAGACACATACCCATCCGCAGTTACATACCATGCGCCTTGCAGGAGATTAGAACAGCCAGACCACTTGGACGTCCTACTTATCGTCGTAAAAATAAAACTTTATGGCTCGAGCATGAATCCTAACATCTGCAAAGTAGCTCCAGGACTTTCTTTTCATTATTTGGTACATTGTAAACTACACTGCAATTCTAACCTGAAGTGATTGTTTGATTATACTGATTTTAATTGGATTCATCATCTTATTCAGAAACAAAGGTGAAAGCATTTACATTAAATGTCAGGCAAGACCATGTCTGTTTTCATTATGCTCCACTGCGACCTTCAGCTGTGTGGCCTATCACCGAGACATCATCACGCCCCATCCCAGTTTCTTTCACATCACCCTTCACCTACTTCACAACTAAGCAATTGTATAAAATGTACCCTTCTCACTAATGAGATGTGCTATTTACAACTAGTGAGCAAATGCATTGTGATAAATTCTATCAGCATTTCTTTTAGCTCTGTGATTCCCAATGTTTCTTTAGGGACCAACATTTTAGATTTTCTGTAAGAATGCTAAAAAGCCCACACTTAATTCAGAACACGCTAGCATGTGTCAAGCAGTCATATTAAGAGTGACTTTCAGTGACTGAGTGAGCAGTTTCACCATCTTACCAGAGGGCTTTCGGCCAGGATGTACAGCTGTTAGTGCAATTGAACCCTTGTCCTTTACATGATGTGCGGGTCACTGTAACCACAAGATCACCCTGTCGCCCTGAATCATCGTTATTAGGTTCTGCAAATAAGTATTATACTAGGGGAGCGGAAGGGAAACATTTTAGTCGATGCTGAATGTGTGATTGTAAAAGCAAGACCTCTTTTTTTTTTATATGACCTGAAGCTGCCCTCACATTTGTGAGACACTTTCCCTAAAATTATTGTCCCTTTACCAGTAGTTGGCAGGGAGCACTGGAAGTAGACTTTCCTAAAACAGTACATCACCGGATGGTAGTTCTAAGCACTGTGGAAGTCAGGTTTCTTTGGCATGTAATCAGCCAGTTATGTGACAGTATTGCTCCTTTGTCTCTCCAAGCTAATATTAGCTTACGTTACCTCACTGCAAGAAAACCATATCACCTTTGACTGAGTTCACTTTAGAATGAGGTTAGCCTGCAGCAACTTTGGTTACGTGAACTCTAAAGTTATAGGCTAGTAGGACACTTCTATTCGTCCTCTATACACTAACTTGCCACTGTGGACAATTTCCATCAAAAATAAATATGAAGTAACTAATGAAGTACTGTGAAAAAGTCTTGAGCCACCCGTCATTTCTTTATATTCTGTTTCCAAGGAACCAGACTCTCTTGCTCTTTTTTTCTTTGGACATTCGCTGCTTTTTCACTCATTTTCAGTCCAGTCCTCAACTATTTACCAGAGAAAAGGCTTTTTAAAAAATGGTCTTTTAAGCTACTTAACATTCATTTTTTGTATGTATTTTGTATAGTATTTTTTTCTCTCTTATTTTCATTTCTAAATGTACCTGTATATTGTTCTCATGTTGAAATAAAAATAAAAATGACCAATTACCAATTCACCTAATTTT
This sequence comes from Neolamprologus brichardi, assembly GCF_056152115.1. NCBI lineage: Eukaryota > Metazoa > Chordata > Actinopteri > Cichliformes > Cichlidae > Neolamprologus > Neolamprologus brichardi. Next base: position 34,858,355 of record NC_142118.1, on the reverse strand, counting down.
CTAACTCGAGGTTTAAACCAGTGTTGTATCTACACATATTAGAGAACTTAGCAAAGAACAAATTTTAAATTTAATTTTTAGACATTTTGTTATTAGCAGTTAAATACATGAACAGATAACAGATTTTGGCAGGTATTAAATTGTTTTTTTTGGCACCAACGAGGTGATTACCAAAGATCTACTAGAGAAAAACTCACCGCATGTCAGCACTGTGTGTAATGTACAGTGATCTTAAAACAAATGGAAGAAACTCGATAAGTGGAGGAAAAAAGAAAAAAGTGGCAGGTGTAAAAAAAAAAAACTATGCACAGTATGTGAAAGTCATGTCTGTAAGAAATTGTAACAAATTAACAAATTCAGCAAAGACTTGATACAGAACCTGAGAGATTCTTTGGGCCCTTTCTGTCAGTTCATGCATTGTTCACTGGAACCTCATTAAAAATGCTCTCAGTAGAAAGATGTCAAGAAGCCATTCTTAATTAAGGGAAACAGGCTGAGGTATGCCAAATTACACAAGGACTGAATTGAAAAAGCAAATCATCATCAATAGCCTTGTCAAAGGTCGGGAGAGATACAACAGTGAATGTCTAAAACACAGTGCAGTGTCATTGTTTGTCAAAAACAATAGACTTATGAACACAGAACATGCCATCAGATTTTGAGCCACCATGCAATATCACCTGGAAAGCATTTGATTAGCAACTTCATTTTTCAGAATCATAGTGATCCCACTGCCAGTGCAGCAAAATCACACCTGGATAGAAAAACATACAATTAAACACCGTCATGGATTGGCCTCCCCAGTGCCCGGACCTCAGTATTATTAAAGCAGTGTGGGAAAATCTCGAGAGAGAGAGAGAGAAGGGAAGAAAAAGCAGCCAACATTCAATGAAGAGCTTTGAATGTCCTGGAGAGAAGAAGCCTGTGGAACTATTTCTGAAGACCGCTTAAAGAATTGACAGGAGCTTGCATTAAAGCTCGCCTGACAGAGTTCAAGTTGTGTAGAAGGATAAAGGTAGTCAAACCAAATAGTGAATCTCAAGCTAATTGCACAAACTGTTTTTGCCTTACATAGTGTCTTTCCATGTACGTTTGCACATTTCAATAAATCACTACAACTATTTTCTAACATAAAGAAATCAAAGGTGGTTTAAGACTTTTGCACAGTGCTGTATGTTTTGATGTTGTCGATGCTGGTCTTTGGTAAAAGTGATTCTTCTGAACTTTTGTAGTCAGAGCTTAAAAACTGACAATTTCTGTGTAGTCATCAGACAGTTGGGCATAGTTACAGAAATCCAAATCCTCTGAAAGCTCCTGCTAAGAAGCAGGAGCTTTCACCCTTAAGCTATTAATGTTGCAATTACGATTTGAAAAAAGGTAATGAAAATATGATCTTCAGGCAGCCAGGGAAAATATATTTGGAAACATCGGATGTATTTTTGACGGCTCATTTAAAACTCTTGTCAGCATTGTCAGATTGGTGATAAATTACTTGGAAAGCTAGTATTTACTTTAGAGTTGTCTTAAAACAACTCTACCAAATTTGAGTGCGTTAAGTGTCTGTAATCACTCCATCCATTCATTTTCATAATCACTTAACTATCTTTGGGTGTCAAGGGTGCTGGAAGTGATCCCAGCTGCCATTGGGCAAAAGGCAGGGTACACCATGGACACATCAACAGTCCTTCAGAAGACTAACAAAGAAACTGCACACTTGTCTCCACACCTGCTGAATCACCAGGTAAGCTAGCATGCATGTTTTTGGACTGTGGGAGGAAATCCAGTGCAGGAAAAAGGCCAAAGCGCTCTTGCTGTGACAGGACAATGCTAACTACAGGAGTTGCTGGGGTCAACATGCTAATCACAGAATCAGCAGACAGCTCCTAGCTCCACGTGTTACAGTTGTCACTCACTGCATTATATATGAAAAAACAAAAATAAATCATTGTGATAGTCCTGCATATGTGCCAACTCTACAGTTTTTGATCAATTTTAATCAAAATCAGAATCAAAATACTTTAATAATCCCTAAGGCACGGCTATTCAACTAAAAAGTTGGTTGGGCCAGATTTTCAAAACAAGGAATTTATCTGGGCCAGATATTTTTTTAGCAGCCAAGCAGCATATCGTGATGAATTTCAAACCAACAGAAACGTATTGAAAAACAAGTAATGTTTATTCATTTTGTCCCTTTTAAATCTGGTGACATCTCACAAATGCACACCAAAAACTCCAATAAAATAAAAAATAAAATAAAAAAAACATTTTGAAAGTTCCCTTTCAATATATATGTAACCCAGACACATCTTAAAGTGCATTTAACACAATTAAAATAGAACAGTCAATCCTATCAAAGCTATCAGTGCACAAACCCATAGCAGTAACACATAAGAATACAACATTTACTGCTGCACACTGAGGTAATACAGTTTTGTTTTATATCAACCCCTGTAATTAGGCATGGCTTTGTTAGACATTCCACATTATGTTGATATGTGGGCTATAGTTACCCTGACATTATTAATGGGAGAAGTGACATTTTCTTTCCTGAACAATTGCGGCAACTGTTGGCTCATAAGATGTCAGTGCAATCCGAAGGCAATGGTGAAGCGATAGCTTGATATGTTTACAACACGGTGCATTGTGGGTGGAATATTGCTAGGCTACTAGGAGTGTTGCATTCATAGTCCACACTATGCTGTAGGAATTTCTTTTTGGTTTTTTTTCCGTTTTCTCTGCATCTCTGCTAGAACCATGGGCAGGGCCACTCAGAGATTGCTTCTGGGCCGCATGTGGCCTGCGGGCCGCCATTTGAAGAGGCCTGCCCTAAGGAAATGATGTAATTTAAGGTTATCCTCTGGTCCCTTCTTCTTTTGCTACTTCTCCTTGAACTCTTCAGTAATCTTTATCCACATTCCTAAGTTTTCTTTGCTTTCTTAATCAAAGTTTTGTCACCAAAGTTGCCAGATCATCAATCAATCACAGTCTACAAACAATTCATACTATACATGCAATTTTCATCCAACCATACCCTGGCAACTCATAAACCATTTCACGGGGTTGGCCTGTTGAATGTCGACTTAGGCTATCTAAGCTGTTGTTTTGCTTATACCTTTTATGTCTCTCAGAAGAAATGACATAAAAGGTATAAGTATAAGGTATGACACTTTGAAACAAACCAAAAGAATCATAGTGAGCTGAGCCATATATGCTTGACCTTGTGTGGCAGGTAATTGCAATCCAATATATGCACTCTTAAGAAGGAAGAGGATGTTTATATGAATGCAACACATTCATATAAGGGTTTTTGTGTTGACTGTCTAACACTGGCTGTTTGCATAGTACCTGACAAGCTCTATTTAGACAGTTCAAGTGCGCACATATTGTTTTTTTTAAGGATAGTGTCAAGTCTGACTGCATCTGATCTTGATGTGTGTGCGCAGTGCACAGGCACAAGGCTGGAAGAGCCTATTTCAGTGCAAAGCCGTGTAAGCCGCAACCAGAGAGAGCTTGTGTGCTTGTGTGGCCGTAACAGTAAAGTGCTGTGTCAGCCGAGAGCCGCTAAACTTCTCCTGGCAGTCGGCCACGTTTTTGGAGTGTTCCTGCTGCCTTTACCATGTTGTCTCCTGCCGCGCTGTATCCTCCCTGAGGGTGATTCTTCTCCTCCTCCACGTTCCTCCTCTTCTCTCTCTGTGTCTGACTGACAGCCCCTTGGAGCGGCACACTTTTGCACAATCACCATTGTTCAGATACAAGTACAATACAAGCCTTTTAATATAAAGTTAAGTCTACACAAAGTGTGCAAGCCAAAGAAATGCACTGGCATCTAGAGAGAAATGCTTAACAAAAAACCTGAGCGTCTAATTAACTAGCTAACTCATGCATTTGATATTACTAGTTCTTCTAAAAATTAGAGGTCATATGTCTTGTATTCACTTAAAATCTCGATTGTAAGCCCCCCTATAGTACCACATTAATACATTTTATATTTCTATTTTCATTTCATTTGCTAAGATGACTGGACAGGAGACCTACAGCAAAAAAATAAGAAAAAAAAGAAAAGCTAAATGAAAAGAGAACTTTTGATCTGCTGTTACGTACGATATGAAGAGGCTACTTGGAGCGTTATCAAAGATTATAGGAGACACGGTTGGAGTCCGAGGCTCATCCTGTGTAATCTGTTTTCAAAGTCATCTGAGGTAGACCATTTGTTCTGGGTGTGGATGTTGATTTGAACTAAATAAAGGGCTTGAAACCCAATAGTGGTGCCTCGAGTTGGGAGAAACACCCAAAAGGCTTCTGCAGTGTAGGAATGAATAAAAGGCTTTGTCAAATTAAGAGTGATAATGTGTTTCTGGACTATTCTTCATCAACACCCATTTTGAAGGGCATTAGTAAAGAGAAAAAAGAAAGAAGAGAAAAAAACATGCTGTGGAAGATGAAATGACCGAATTATTCATTTACTGGCAACAAACAAATGAAAAAGATGGTACACTTGAATTTATGAAAGCACGAGATGATGGACATATGGTCGCTTTGAAAATAAAACAAATGAATGACAAAGAAATTAGACTTTAATAAGGCTAAAGTTTATTTAAACTCTGTCATCTGAAAACAAAGAGAAATATTAACTATAAAATTACAAACAAGCATTAAAGCTTTGACGTTTTATGCTGATGTCAACATAAAAAAAGCTGTGTCCATGACCTTTGACCTACGACCTCCCATACTAAAACTTTGGCTGTAAAAACTTGACATTTTAAGATATATTCATGTAGTGTGTGATTATGCAAAACTTGATTGAGACATCATAGGGCGTCGTCCTGGAAAAATGCCCATGACCTTTCATAGATTACTCAATACAGTTTCTTAAATCTTTTTTTCAAGCTCAACTTTGACCTTGGGCGCAAATAGTGGTGGTGAATAAAAAACACTCAGCTGACTCAGGTGTTCATGCCCACCAAGGCCTCGTGCATTGTTGTGAAGTTTGAAGACAATCCATAGAAAGTTCTGGGTAATATAACGGTTTTACTGATTTTTGCATTCGGTGCGATCAAAATTGAATCAGCTCAAGCTGTTGTTGGTATCTACCATCGCACAAATGTGTAGAAAAGTGTGGCCTCTAGACTGTAACAAACAGAGACAAACAAACAAACAAACAAACTGATTACATGCTCTTTCCCTTCCTTTGGGGGGAGAATTATACAAAGCCTTATTCAGAGACCTGCATGTAACTGAAGATTCATACAATGTATTAGGAAAAGTTGACTTTTTCACCCACAGTATCGCTGGGTAAGAATATATATACATATTTCTTTGCAGTCAGAATTATGATCTGATCCAAGATTTTCAAAGGCCTGTTTATTTCTTCATTTGTATTCTTGTTATTTAAAGTTATTACATTATATGTGGCATACAGTGCAAAGGTGATGACGTAATGGGGAATGTATAGTAATGCCTAATTTATCGCCAGCCGCCGCACTTATAAGAAAAACAAACATACAACACCTGAAACATTTTAAAATGCACAGATACATCAGGTAAATCAGCAATCTTTGTGTGTAGTGTGTGTGAGTATGAGTGTGAGAGAGAAAAAGGGTGTGTGTGTATGTGTTTTTGTCAGAAAATGTATTTGAAAATGAGGGTGGGAAGCCAAAATAATGCCCCCCAGGAGCCAGAGGCAGACAGCGATGGATCCAGGAGAACCGTGCCATTCGCACCCCTTCAAGAGTACTGAAGACCTAAATCCAATATCTGCACACCCATCCCATGAGTAGGAAGGCTCTATATGGGGCACCTACGGCTAAGGGGTGGGAGTCCTGGAGGACCAGAGGTGACGGCCACCTCGGTGGGAACCAAAATCAGGGTCACAGGGCTTCTTCAGGCATCAAAAACGACCCAGAACACAGAAAGTCCATGTGCACTGATGGCACTCTTTTGTTTCCAATATGTTTTTGCCAAAGAAGAGTCATTCTATTAATCTCACCCATCTTAACCAAAACAGTTAATGGAATTTTACCGTCTTCTCCATCTTCTAAATAAGGTGCTTCTCTTGGGTGGAGAAACATACGTAACTTTTGTAACTATATCCCTATTCTTGTATATCTTTACAATAAAAAACAAAAAGAGACCTTGAAAGTAGCACTGTATCCTTAAACAATGCTCAAGCACATTATCTGACTTTTTCAATTTTAGTCAAGCGTAAGTGTGAATGAAAAGCAGAAGACGATAAAAGAGTTCAGATGGGGCCCATCTAATATTGGAACAAATTTTCTCATTTGTTCTTTGAATGTGAAAGTGGAAATTTGAGACACCAAGACTTTCCACAAAAACAAAATTAAACAAATGGGCTACGGTGCGGGGAGTTCGAGGGCCCTGCAGCATTTTTTGCAGCTGAGACGTCGGCACATGAGTCAACTATTAACACTACACAGCATCAAAACAAACTTTGTGTTTAGCAGCTGAGAGCATTTGGAGGTTTGAGGCAAGGGCCTCGGATTCAAGAAACATGACAACTCTCGCTTTCATTCACATTTATTTACAACAACACTCATCCTATGGTGCCTCGTGACAATAATTACTGGGAGAAATCTAGTGAGTCCTTATGAGCAAGAGCTTGGTAGAAAGATTAAAAACAGTCAAAGCGAAAAACAACAGCTATAGCTAGACTGTGTGCCTCTGTCAGAGAGAGAGAGGAAAGGAGGTTCACAGAGAGAGAAAAAATGTATATAACAAAATAATAACTAAGTATAAACAAAACTCCACGTTCAAACCAAGCCTTGCGGCCATTTGTGTTGTTGTCCGTTGAGTTTAATTACCTTTAATTCTGTTTTGCTCTTTCCATTCCTTTTTTCTTTAAGAATTTGCGAGGTGTGTCTTATTGAAACTAACAACACTGCCAGGAAGTCTTTACCGTTGGTGTTAATGTGGCCTTTAGTTAAGCACCCTGACTCTGGGCCCCTGCTGTTTTAAAAAGGATTACTGTAAATCTGGTTGTCTTTAATGAGAGTGACACCATCTGTTTATAAGATACATTCTACATTCTGGTAGTTTGTTCATTTTAGGCAATTTTGTGTTTCTAAGGTGTCACCATTGGTTATAGTACATAGAAATGGTAGTCATCCAATTAGTCAAACCACCTCCTGAAACAATAAGCAATTGCCACTGCATGTACTAGAGGCAGCATGGTTTCATTAACAGACCGGTGACATTTAAATAAAAGACTGAAACATACTCACTGATATCAGGTCGCGTTTCAGCAACACCACTGAAAAGTGTGGAACCTTGTAAAAAATGTCGCCATCCCAGACGGTTTTAATTGCGGTCATCAAGGCTCATCCACACTTCTTGCACAACTTGGGATTTTTTTGGGGTGAGACGTTTCACCATGATGGTGAAAAGTTTGTAAAACGCCCTCAGGTCTTCACAAAAGCCCCTCATGTTTGTGTGATATCACATATGTGTGATATCATTGTTTTTCTGCAGTTTATGGTTGTGATTCCCAAACTTTATATGTGCATGTGACCCACAAAAGCAAAGCTGTGTTTACTAGAAATGGCTGTGTGCAGGTTAACTTGATTTGTGTATATAGAGGTTCAACAAACTTTTATCTTTTGACGTTGATTGGAGCAAATAAAAAAAGTTTTATTTCTGTGAGAACCACAAAAGCTACGGATGTTTCTCTGCTTTAGATGCCTTTTCAACTTGTATTTACACAGATTCTTACACTGGTGAAATCTTTCACATCACAGTGTATGGCCATCACTTTTCTACTCCATAAAGTGGGAGTGGATGGTCTTTTCTACCACTTTATGGGTCTTTAGAAACGCTGCGGATGGGTATTTTTATTTTGAAAATGGAGCAAAATCCAGATTTAAAACTTATTGGAAAAGAAAGTCTATAAATGTCTTATTTGAGAAGGGACTATTAGGAAAGGAAATGTTAGTGTGCCTCTGCAAATCATCACGTAGTTAGCCACCGCACTCTTGGATGAATACACCAGTCTGCATCACTTCACTTGACTCAGTGCCTGTCGCAAAGAAATCGAACTCTCTGGGCCCACCCTCCTCGGTGAACCACAGCCTTTAGACAGGAATATCGACAGCAGGAAAAAGCTCATCAAACTGCGCTCAACATCTTTGGAAACTGTTACTCAGACAATTATATTAGACTAATCCGACTTCACCATCATCCAGCACATAACCATACAGCTTACCAGATGGCTTCAGCGCTCGTTCTGCAAAGAGATGGCTCCGTCAGGTTCAAATCATTCGCAGTGACACTAACCATACTTGGCATTATGACTTCAGTGAAACTGGTGTGACTACCACAAGTTCTAGCCGCAAGAGGCTACCCCGACTGGTATGGGCTTAAATGCTACCATATGTGTGTAAACCTAAACTGTGGAGTTAAACTCTGCTTTCATGAACGCATGGTTATGGTAGCAGCGATGATTCAAAAGTAGAAATGCACTTCCTTTTGGCAATCTCTTTTATCAAGCGATAAACCCCAAGATCATTATTTCTGACGTTCTGGCAGCACCTTTGGTGTGAACGATTCATTGCTGTAGCAGTCCGGCTCAGCACTTACCAGAGTTCACCTGCCAGTCAAACAATGTGGCCTGTGCTGTAATGTATTTTCCTTGGACTCTCTGTTGATGCCATTCTATAGGTGGCTATAGGACTCCAGGGCTTTGGTCCTGCAGAACTTCCCATTTTCTTCTGTGATTTTCAAACAAAAAACACTACTGATGTTCAGAAACATGAACGTCACTTCCTGTGCACCATCTGGCATGTCAAAGGTTGATTCCAGAGCTACAAAGTTTGGCTGATTTAAAAAAAATGCTGTAAGATGGCTGTATCCACAACCACGTAATGAAATAGCAATTTTATAGCAATATTCATGCGCTTTAAGCTCTAATCTGATGGTTTCACACTCATATATGTCATGATCTACACTGTGGCGTGCAGATTTCGTAAATGTTGTTCTTCATTACTTTTTCCTGTCTTTTCAGGTACCTGTCTCAGTCCTTCGCGGTGTGACGAAAAAGGATGCTGAGAGTGGAGCAGGTTGAAAACAGAGGTCAGACAAAGCGGACCAAGGCCATGCCCACACTAATACGTTATCTTTTGAAATTCTTTTTCTGTCCGACAGCGTTTTTGGTCAAGGAAAACGTAGCTTTTTGAAAACGCTCTCCAAAGCGAATACATTTGAAAACGCCGTTTTCGTGTCGCAGTGTGGACAGCGAACCTGTAGCCTTTTTGAAAACGATGACACATTTTAGTCATGTGGTGCAGTCATGCAACCAATTAAACTGAGATAGTGGAGGGCATTATACAGCAATTGTTTTGTTTGCGCTCGATTTTGACAGTCCTATTAAAGATTAATATCAGCCTGTACATGCTCCAGATAGCTTTTCTTCAAATTCTTTAACTCTCACTCGCTTTTGCAGCTTTGTACCTTTGTGTTACTCGCAGCAACAACTCCACCTCATTGTCAGTCCATTTAAAAAACTCGTTTTTTTGTCCTTGACATTTTGCCACGACGTTTCAAAGAGCCGGAAAGTAAATAAACGGCAGACAGAAATGAGGCAGGTTGAATCATCTTGTGCAATACTGGAGCGTAAGCGTTTTCGACATTTTCAATGTGGATGAACAACTGTGAAAACGAATGAAAACAATCGTGTGGACGTGGAGCGTTTTCAGACGTATACACTGTTTTCAAATTTATCTGGTTTAGTGTAGACGTAGCCCAAAGCATCTGCTGTGACAGCACTGGGATAATGGGGTTCCTTTCTACTCGGTGCAGGTATTACACATGTGGTTTTCCACTTTTTGCTTTTGTAATGGTTTGCTTAACTAGTATATGGGTAGAGTACAGGTTTGTTTGTTAAGTATAGGTATTTCAAAGTAGCTTTTCGATTACTTTTCGTCTTTCACAGACCCACTTAATTTGCAACTTGTCTAAATTTGGGTTAAAATAAAACACGTTTAGAACTGTACACCTGAAAAATGTGGAATGATGGTCAGGAGTAGAGAAAAATATTTTTTTTACAGAACCACAATGTCCCGAACTCTAACTGCGTCTATCTTAATGACTCATTTTACCCTAGCCCTGATCTTTTCTAATCAAACAATAACCATGGTGACAAAGTATTATTGAATACCCTGCGTTTAATGATAAACAGTGGAGCCTTTCATCTGATTAACCAGAGCCCTGATTGCTTGTAATTGCCATGAAGCCTGAATGACAAATGCGTCTACAATGAGCTGTGATTCCAATGAAAGCACAACTTTCTTCCATGGCGACATGCTGCACACCTTCAGGCAAAGAAAACAACGTTTTGTCAGCCTGTCACCATTTCTCATCCTCATCTCGTCAAAGCCTCAAATCAAGATGGATCTTTTGTTTTGCTAGCATGCTGTAACAATCCCCCTGTACAGGACAAAACACAAATTCTGTAGCATACTGGCTGAAGATCAACTTTTCTTCAAACTTGGTCGTGTGGATCCATTTCGAGTTGCTCTCCACTCATGAATAGGCGCCCTCCACTTACACCCACCACCGCTGTTTGTTGTTCTGTTCAGACGTTTCTGTTTTGTATCAGCTTGGGTTTCCATGTATCTGATTTTATGCAGCTGTGGCGCAGTGGCGTACTCAGGGCTCTGTGCTAATCTGCCTCAGCGAATGCTGCTCACCTGCAATTACACTTGTGTTCACCCCCCACTCACACAAAATATACTGCAGCTGTAGTGATTCTTGCATGAGTGGCTTAAATGTGTGAGTGCACTGAGCAAGGTTTGTCTGGATAGGAGTTCACAACAACTTTAGATTAAATGATTTAATTCCACATAATATTCTTATGATTGTTTGGATTAAGTTAAATGAGTCAAATACAGCAACCTCTGGGAAACATTGTTTTAGTTAATTGTCTCTTTAATTTTAAATGTAGTGTGTTGTGAGTCGTCTTTTTTGTTTTGGCTGCTTTGCCACTAAGGATCATCTGGCTCTATCTCACCCTATCCATCCTCCTCTGTCTCACCAACCCAAACTCTCCAAACTAGGGATGTTTTGGCTCACATATCGGTCCGATACTGACCCAAAACACTGGATTGGATATCAGTGATAATTTGTCAATCCGTGGTCATCATGCCACAGCAGCAGCTAGTTGTAATAATGCAGCGGTATTGGGGTATTTCATGCAGCTACACCAACAACTTCTATGTGCATGTTGTTGTTTTTTTTGTCAGTGTTGTGCAATTGTGCAAAAGTGTTTTACTGAAGTGTAAACTGTGGTCAAAATGAGCTGACAAGAGTCAAAACACTTGGCGACACTTGTGTACTTTCACTTTCCTAATGGGAAAGCTACTTCAGTCCAGCTTGATGTGAAAATGCTTCTCAGGCTCTTCCTTTGAGTGAGGGATACAGATTATTAGATAACACTGGTACTAGATTGGTTCGAAGTATCAGCAGCAACCCATAGTCAAGGTATCTGTATTGGATCAGATCAAAAATGAGCTCAAATTCAAGTCTAAACCACCTCATCCTTTGTCTGTAAACGGCTTAACCTGAGCTGTCCTGCTGACATACTCATTCATAATCCTGTTTATTTTGGTCTCTCCCAATCAAAATCTTAACATCTTCAGCTCTGTCACCTCCAGTTCAGCCTTCTGTCTCCTTTTAGTGCAACCACCTTCAAATCTTACATTATAGCAGGTCACTACAATCTTATAAATCTGCTGCTTTTATTGAGTAAAAATTATACAGGATTAAATATGTATTCAATAAACAGCCTGATTTTTGAAACAGATGATTGATTATAATACTCACTATCCACACGGTGCCTTTACTATTTTTATTTTACCATTTGATGGCAGTTTTCACAACGGCATCACACCTCAATGTGAAATAATAATTATCCAGTCAACTCAAATGCCAAAAATCTGTTTTCATGATTTAATGAATGCACTAATGGAACGAAATTACAGATATATTGGTAGATCAAAGCATATTGATACAGAATAACTGCATGTTGAATGGAAAATAACCACAAAGGCAGAAATCTGAAGACACACGAATGCTCGAATACTGTAAACACTTGATATACATAAAGCTGGTTAAACTTGTTAAAGAGCATTGCTACTTGTCTCTAAGCTGTGAGACATGACATGCGCACAATTAGTCATCCTAAATTGTGTAACCAAATAATAGTACTCAATTGTGTCACGATCTGAGGAGACAGACTGTGCGGTGGTGTGTGTGGTGGACCCAGGTGCGAACACAAGAGAGTAGACCGGAGTAAACTTAAACTGAAAGCGAGTCTTTATTATGGCTGATGACAGGTCTCACACAAAGCAGAAATACCATGACTAAACTGAACTTAAACTAAACTGGGAAGCAGATACTGATAAGCTATGAAGACTCAGAAAACCATGACGATGACTGTAAAGACTGGCCATGAGGACATGGAGGGTGGGAACACAGACGACGCGACACAGACTGAATGAAACAGAGAGACTAAATACACATGAGGGATGATCAAGGGAAGTGGAAACACATGAGGGGGGAACAGCTGATACACATGAACCTAATGACAGGGCAGGGAAAGTGAAACTACAAACACTGACATTAGACACAGACTTCCAAAGTAAAACAGGAAACATGGAGATTAGACATGACTGAACATAACCACACAGATATGACGCATGACAGGTAGACACACGAATCAGGGAGACTGCGTACAGGAGATGACAAACACTAAGAAACAAAGGACTAAACAGCAACCTCAAAATAAACTAGATGAACTAAACTAGGGCACAAACGAATACAAAAGATACATAAAACTCAAACACTGGGTCGCTCGACCCAGGACCGTGACAAATTGAAGAGCTGCTGCACGTTGTGTAGAAAATAATGATGACAGTTGTTTGTCTGCCACCTCACAAATGACCGAGAGGAAATTGCACTGCGGTTGCAAATCCTCCGGAAATTGACAAGGTAAACATCTGAATCTAAGATAAGAGGGTGTGTTCTTACTGTTGGTGGTATTAAGGATTTAAAAAACAAAGGGCACGGGCTGTGTTCCTGTTAGACCCTAAATGCAGCATTATAATGGAGGGAAATGTCAGCATGAGCATTTTCCTGTACGGTAAACTCTCTTGCTAGATATTGTATCATAATCATTCCTTTCAAGGATATGATTGTTTTGTTTCAGAACAATACCTGTGTTTGACGACTCTTATCTGGTAAGGTCATATATTTTAAGTCATTTGATTTCCATTTAGCTTCAGAGATCAACTCTATTTTTTGACCTAGGAGCAGCACAGTTGCACAGTGCTGACCCTCATCTAGAATTCAGCTACCAATGAACCAAGGCTGATATTTTGGGTGCATGGAGGCTCTTTATCACGGCCTGAGTAATGCCTGAGTAAGAACAAATCAGCTTCCTATCTTAAAAGATAGAGGACAGGAAAAACTCCACCAAATCCTTACACATCAGGAACATTAACAATGTTGAGTAGGTGGAGACCAGGGGCCTCCCTGATAACCCCCACCCAAAGGAATAACCCCTTTTCTCACTCCTTCCCAGTTTGCTTCACTAAAGTTTTTGCATCTATAGATAAGCTTCTCTGAGTAAAGCACTGGCGATATGAGTCATATTAATTCAGAGAGCAATAACCCTTCTGTGGCTCACCAATAGATGCAAAATTTCTTTGTATTTAACTGTTTTAGCATTTGACTTAAACACACAGAAATCAGGGTGTCTTATCAAGAGATCCAACAAGTCTTTGCATCTTACAGGGAAATGTTACAAACAGCGCTGAAGTAAACCCAAGTTCATAAGCTCGCAGTATGCAACAGTGACAACCTCTGCGTCACATTTTCCCTGGTGGTTTTGTTGGTCTGGGGTCTCCATTCAAGAGTTTTAACCCTATCAAAATAAACCTCTGAGTTCTGCAGCACCTGCAGGACTGTAGGTACGACTGGTCCTTCACTCCAGATGACTGTTTAACTGTCTCAAACCAAACCGCCACCCTTGTGCAGTATACATATTGTTTCATTTTGGGGCTTGGCCGCATGTTTACACGTCAAACCACATAAATAGTCATACAGACTGTCATGTACACGAACCACATTTGAGAAGAAGTAAATCTATATCAACACTTTCTCCATTACAGAATTTTCTATGAAGAAATAAAACCCGGTGCTGTTGAACTGGCAAAACCGTGCTTGTAGGGTTGTGAGGGGGTTGTGATGTGATGTGGGGGGGTTGCATGTACAAATCTGTTGCATGAACATAACAGTTTTGCTGGCTCTGGACTTCAAACAAACCATAAAAATAAAACATTTGTCATTAAAAGCGATGTGCTGGATAGGCTATAAAAATATGAATAGTAATTTTATTGGACACTTGGGGTTGGAGTTTAACCTGGGTTTGCATTGTAATAGATATATGTGTGTGGAAAGTGGCACGGGCACTGGAATAATAAACTGGACTACTGACAATAGGATCTGTATGAGAGATGAGATATTTTAATGGAATCGGGGGTAGCTTTAACAAACCTGCCTGTAGTGATTTTTGACTTTATGAGATAAGCCAAGGAGACAAAATGCTTTCCTCCCCTCCCTGCAAATGCACCATAATAGCCAATGTTCACTTGGAGCCCTTTCTCCTTCTGTGGCTTGACACAGAGCATCGGAAAAGCAATGAAATGGAGGGTTTGCAAGTCACATCATTACGGTACATATTATTTGATCTAAACAGCAGATGCTACGTAGTGTTTCTGCCTTTTGAGATGACTTTACTTAAACAATATTTTTGAAAAGTTATATAACAAGCAACCGCATGCTTCACGGTATCCGGTGCGCTGAGAGACCTCTGTTTTAAGACATCAGATGCTGCATGTTATTAGATGCACATGAATGTCCCCACAATTATTCAAAAACACCACAGAAATCCAAAGTTGATTTACTCCACTTAAAAAAAAATCTAAATCCATCAGATGAAGGGAGTAGGGAGCATAATACAGAGCAGGAAAGTTAAATGAGTTTATGGCTAAAAGGCTAAACTGCACCTGCATCCATCTGTTGACTTCAACAAACACAGGTTAAGTATTAATGGATTTTTTCTGTGCATACCATGTTTTATTAACTGATGTTTTCTGTTGTCTCTGTCATATCTAAAGGCAAAGAGTGAACATGACCATGCGCTGCACTATTAAGTAATATGCAGGGGTGATAAAACCTCATACATGCTGTACAAATTTTTAATTCAGTGTGAAATTAGGGAAATTATTTTCATTTTGTTGAAAAGCGAAGGATTTGAAAAGGGTAGGATCGCAGCAGGCTGGTGAATAGGCTGGAAATTTCTATTGCTTTCTTTGGCAGACGACCACTTCCTCTAGCAGTGTGTGTGCTGTGTCCCAGGTGTGCTGTTCTTGACCTCAGAGCTTTGTATTAAAACACACATGGCAGGCCGGATTGAGCAACTAGCCACTTAAAACTTTATTCAGACTCCCTGCTTTTTGGTGTTTCATTGTGTTCAGAGCCATAAACTAACTTTACAAAGCTGGTGTTGGTGCGATGTGATGAACTGTTTAGGGCTATAAAATGAATCTGTTGTTTTAAAACAATCACTTAACTGTGGTTTTGGTCTATCGCATCAATTTGGCTGATTTATATCTTTGGCATGAGATCTAGTCACTGTTATTTTAGATTACCAAAATTTGTCACACCTGATATAATATCAGTCACGAATCATTATATTTGCAGCAGTAAATGCACAACCTAGTTTGACCAGTTCAATACAATAATGTGCAATACAGTTCTTGTGCCACCCCACCTTTCTTTAAATGTTACTTGATAAATGAGAACTAGGTACAGCGATTTATTCAAACAAGTAGTCTTCAGGAATAATTCTCCAGGCTTCCTGGAGGACATTCAAAGCTCTTCTTTGGATGTTGCCTGCTTTGTCTTACCTTTTCTCTCAAGATGAGACCACGTTACTTCAATAATGTTGAAGTCAGGGATCTGAGAAGTCCAGTCCGTGACTGATATTGTTTGATTGAGTTCTTTTTTGTATCCAGAAATGCTTTTATTGCACTGGTAGTGTGTTTGGGATCATTGTCATCCTGAAAATGAACCTTGCCAATCAGATGCTTTCCATCTGGTGGTAATTTTAAGCATTTATAATTCCACCAATTTTGACAAGATCCACGAGACCACTGGCTGAAATGGATTTCCACAGACTCTCCACATTGTGTTTTACAGATGGCTGTAGGCACCCAAAATACCTGTTGTCTGTCACAAGACCGAAAGGTCGGTACCAAAAACTGGACTCAAGCGCAGGAACCTGGAACAGAGACAGCAGAACATTTTACACTGTTTATTTGTTAAACTCAAACTTGAAACCGTGACAAGGACAAAGGCAACAATACATAGAACTTGATGTGGCAAGGCCGAGTTAACGTGGCTAGGTGGACG
Source organism: Neolamprologus brichardi (assembly GCF_056152115.1). NCBI lineage: Eukaryota > Metazoa > Chordata > Actinopteri > Cichliformes > Cichlidae > Neolamprologus > Neolamprologus brichardi. Next base: position 34,841,873 of record NC_142118.1, on the reverse strand, counting down.
TGGATCTAGAAAGGGGGGAATTGGGCCAGATATGCAGACTGGAACGTGGCAGTTAAGCAGTCACACTGTGGAGAGGGGACACTGGAGTTAGGGAGGTGGAGCTCTGAAGATGGGGAGTGTATTATATAACTGTTCTTACTTGCAGGTGGAGAGAGTGAGCGATGACAGAGGGGTAACGTGAATCTGGAGTGAGCTGGACATTGTGAAGAATGGTGGCTGACCTGAGGTCTGGAGGTTCCTGATGATGTGTGGTGGCAGGAGGGCAGGCAGGTGAGGCACAGAGTGATTTCCAAGATGGAGCTTAAGCTGTAGGACAGGAAGATTCAGGAGCCTGATGGAAAATTCCAGCCACACACCCTGGACCATGGCATTACTACTGATTATCGGTCCAGTTCTTATGTGAATTTGCATATATCACCCTTTTCTCCCTTCCTTAGGAATGGCCACCCTTTCATTGAGATTATTACTGATGTGATTTCAGTGAACAACAGATGGATCAGGTCTTTGCTGGATTTTCGTTTTCCACTTTCTTAAGGACACAAATTTAAGAGCCTGTTCATCTGTATGTACGTGTTTAGTGTTTTAAGCCTCCAACTCTTTTTGTCCTCCACTTGTCCTCAAGTTTCCACCAATGTTTTAAGGGAGCGCTGCAAACTGTTCTGAGATATGCAAAGTTTTTGGCTAATATCTCATTAGGATGAGCTTGTTGGCGCAAAAGAAACTGTTTTATGCTTGGTAAACTGTTTTGGGTATTTTTAGAGAGTCAACAAAAAAAAAAAAAAATGGGAAGAAATTATGTGTTGTTGCAAAAGGTTCCTAGTAACAGAAAGGCTGCAGAAAGATTTAAAATTGTTTCTTCACTAAGCTATCAATTAGTCAGTCAGCTGTAAAACCTTCACTGAAATTGAGCGAAAAAGCAGCCAATCTCTAAATACAAACTCTGAAAGAGCTTCAGAAAGTCCGGAGAATTACTGCTGCAGAACAATAAAAAAACATGACAAGAAAGCCTGACTTCTTGAAGGAAAAAAATAACACAAATGAGGGATAGCTAAAGGGTTTTGCACAGTATTGACTGCTGTCAGTACCCAAAGTGCTCACAGTATCTATAAGTCTTTGTATACAAGTGTACAACTTATTAAGCACCATGATTCAATGCCTTTTATGCAACCAATCAGAAGTGGGTGTCTGGTCAGACTTTCCGCTGGGGAGAGGATGTGCTTTGGTTTGTATTCTTGAGTCTTGGAGACTTCTGTTCACGGTTGACACTCTCACTGGAATCTCAGTTCCAGATTTCAGCTTTACATCACAAACTCTGAGTGGAATTAACCCCGGTTATACAAAATCAAGATTAGCCCTGACTGATGTAATGTGCTCCACTGGGAATGAGCCAGTGTGTAGAGGGAGTTTCACACAGAGCACCAAGCACTGAGTGCATAAAAAATACATTGAGAGATACTATACCTGTAGTTTTTATAAGACATATCCCCTCTGTTTAGTAAACATCTGCATGCTAAAATAGTTACAATATTACAAAAACAATGCTGTCACTGGCAGATTAGTGATTTATGACGTTGGCTCACATGTTCTGCAGTGCATGTGCGGCAGTTTGCTTTAACGATACGACATTTTATAGACTATTCTTCAGCTATTGTCAGCCTCATTGTTCAACACATGAAAGACTGTCAAAGTTGTATAAACTGATAACTCAAATAAGGATTGTGTACACTTATAGAAGCATTGATGAGGGAACACGACGCACCAGCCAAACCCAAACAGCGCGCCTCTGTTTATGGTTACCATTCATGTCATCTACTGAGTAACTAATGACTCATTAGTGCGGCTCAAGATGTGGCGTACTCCTACAGCAAACATAAACTTATGAGATAATCAAACCCTCTCACCATGGAACCACTGGAGATGTGGCTTTGGGTAGACCCACTTTGTTTTGAAATCCCACGTTCTTATTTGTCTCATCTTTCCTTAGCTGTTGTCAGCTGCTATGATATGACAGACTTCCGTAATGTAAAACAGACTGAGGTGACCGTTCCAGGAATTCCCCATGAAGCTTCCGTTGCTGTCATTTATTGATGCAAGGGGTAGGCGAGGAATGGCCCGTTGCCCCGGGCACCACAAGGAAGCTAATTTCCAGCTAGTGAGGTGCTATGGTTTTTGCATTAGACTGAAGCAGTAAAGTTGAGCTAAGGGTGCTTGGAGTTCTTATCTTGAGGTTTAGGTTCTGCTATTGGCCTGCCCAACAGGAAGGGAACTGTGACACAAATTCCCTGTTCGTACTCCCATGACGACAGTCTCTGTGCTTCCTATTAGGAGAACCCTGTCTGCTTCCTTCCCCACAAAACTGGAAGAAAAGTTGGAGTGCTATTTTTACTTTAAGCCTGAGTGGAGCTTTGCACTAAAAGGACCACAACTTTCAGTGACCCACAGTCATTAGAAAAGGAAGCATGAATGAGAGTGTGTGGTTGAAAAACACTTTGTCACATCCTTGTCAGTGGTATGCACGATGGCCGGTATTCCAGTCTCTCAACTGTGAGGACCTTTAGGATGTGAGGGCAGAATGACCTCAAATGTCATCAAACATAAGCTGAAATAACGTCCATAGACTCACCGTGTAACCAGCCATGTTGTTGGCTCTATCACAGGATAAACAACTGCTATATTATTAACAAGTCATTTATTTATATAGGCTTTAAATTAGAGCATGAGGTCATTTTTGCTCTAAGTGTTTGACTACTGTAATAGCTACATTTCAACCGTACTTTACAAGTTAGAGGAACAGCTGCAAACATCACCATGTGTCTTAGCCAGCTAGTCCTGTGTTGTGATCACTTCCAACGTGTCTGCTGTGACTTAAAACACGAAACAACTGAGAAAACACAGGAAAGATGCGTCTGCAATTTACATGCCAGATTAACAATTCATGTTATATGTTCTGATACAAGGAAGTTAAATCTCAGCGGGGTTTCCAAAACAATCTGCCCAAGTGAGCTAACTCAACAACTCACTATTTTTATGTCTACGTTCATGGCAGTGAATGGAAATCCCATCATCTGGATCTATTAAAATTGTGCTGAAAACTGCGTTTCTCGGGTCACCCTGTCCCACTTTTAAAGTGGATTCATAGAAAGTTATTTGCATGTTGACATTTCTTTAGATTCTTGTCAGTGAAACCACTTATACCGGTTTAATGAGAAGGCAGAACTTGACCCCTCCATGAGAGCTGCTGCTCTTCCTGCCTTCCATGATCATGAAAGGATGGTGAGATGCTTTACCCTCTTCCCATCTTTTTTAAAAAAATACATGGTGAATTACTGTAGGTGCAACAGTGGTGTAGTGCTTAACATAGAAGAAGCTCCTGGGTATAAACCACCCGGTTAGCTGGCTCCTTTCTGTATGGAGCTGCTTGTTCACTCCAGGATATCTGCCTTCCTCCCACAATTCAAAGACATGCTTGTCAAACTAGTTAGCTTCTCAATTGGCTTAAAGTGTGAATATGAGCATCAATGGTTGTCTGTCTCTCTGTGTTATCCATGTGATAGACTGGCAACCTGTCCAGGGAGACCTTTGAAAGCTGGAATAGGCTTCAGCCTGCTGTGACCCCAAACTGGATGGATGGATGGATGGATGAATAGGGTTGCAGATTGTTTACTAAAATGTGGTTGGTGTACTCGCCAATAATCATGTTATGGGTCATTGGCTGTTGACTATAGTTGCTGTTAAATACAGCTGAAAATGAACTGAAATTCCTTTGCAATTAATTAGTAAACTTGCTGATCCGCTTTGTTTGATTTAAAGCCCTACAGTCATTGTAAAAAGGAATTGTGTTAAGAATGGCTTTCTGTTGGTAAACCAAGTAGTGGATTACAAGGAATTAATAAATCCCAAGTTACTGATTGATTTATGGGCCAGCTGGTCATGATTAGACAGTTATAATGGACCGTCAGCACGACTGTCACGGGTCATTCAGGCAAAAGCAGAGTTATGGACGAAAAAGCAAAGACGACAGAGACAGATCAGCATTTTCAAAATCTTTGTTTGTCAAAAGACATTTGGCAAGGAATGCAAGTTCCCAGCAAAGCTGTAGCTAAGAAAAGGTCATGAGAGTACAGCCATCCTATGAAATACAGTGGCTTGCAAAAGTATTCGGCCCCCTTGAACTTTTCCACATTTTGTCACATTGCAGCCACAAACATGAATCAATTTTATTGGAATTCCACGTGAAAGACCAATACGAAAATCATACATGATTCCAAACATTTTTTACAAAGAAATAACTGAAAAGTGGGGTGTGCATTCAGCCCCCTGAGTCAATACTTTGTAGAACCACCTTTTGCTGCAATTACAGCTGCCAGTCTTTTAGGGTTTGTCTCTACCAGCTTTGCACATCTAGAGACTGAAATTCTTGCCCATTCTTCTTTGCAAAACAGCTCCAGCTCAGTCAGATTAGATGGACAGCTTTTGTGAACAGATTTTCAGATCTTGCCACAGATTCTCGATTGGATTTAGATCTGGACTTTGACTGGGCCATTCTAACTGGATATGTTTTGTTTTAAACCATTTCATTGTTGCCCTGGCTTTATGTTTAGGGTCGTTGTCCTGCTGGAAGGTGAACCTCCGCCCCAGTCTCAAGTCTTTTGCAGACTCCAAGAGGTTTTCTTCCAAGATTGCCCTGTATTTGGCTCCATCCATCTTCCCATCAACTCTGACCAGCTTCCCTGTCCCTGCTGAAGAGAAGCACCCCCAGAGCATGATGCTGCCACCACCATATTTGACAGTGGGGATGGTGTGTTCAGAGTGATGTGCAGTGTTAGTTTTCCGCCACACATAGAGTTTTGCATTTTGGCCAAAATGTTCCATTTTGGTCTCACCTGACCAGATGTTCCACATGTTTGCTGTGTCCCCCACATGGCTTGTGGCAAACTGCAAACAGGGCTTCTTATGGTTTTCTGTTAACAATGGCTTTCTTCTTGCCACTCTTACATAAAGGCCAACTTTGTGCAGTGCACGACTAATAGTTGTCCTATGGACAGATTCCCCCACCTGAGCTGTAGATCTCTGCTCGTGCAGAGTCACCATGGGCCTCTTGGTTGCATTTCTGATCAGCGCTCTCCTTGTTCGGCCTGTGAGTTTAGGTGGACGGCCTTGTCTTGGCAGGTTCAGAGTTGTGCCATACTCCTTCCATTTCTGAATGATTGCTTGAACAGTGCTCCGTGGGATGTTCAAGGCTTGGGAAATCTTTTTGTAGCCTAAGCCTGCTTTAAATTTCTCAATGACTTTATCCCTGACCTGACTGGTATGTTCTTTGGACTTCATGGTGTTGTTGCTCCCAATATTCTCTTAGACAACCTCTGAGGCCGTTGCAGAGCAGCTGTATTTGTACTGACATTAGATTACACTAGTGATGCTAAATTTGATTCTTTTTACTGAATCGAGTTTTAATGAGTCACTCACCAAAGTGAATCGGGTTTTTTGAGTCATTTGATTCACTGAGTCAGTTGACCAGAGAGTGCAAAAAATTTTCACTCAAACTTAATTTGTTTCTCTTTTCATGTATATCCTACTGCTAAGATGAGTGATTCTAACAACAAAACAACTATTTTATAGAGCAAAAACATTTCTAAACTTAAGCAATTTCCTATCAAAATTGCTTAATAAACATTTATTTTGTTTATTTTTATTTTATTAGTATTTTCCTTAAATGTGTCAGATATATATTTTCTCATCTAAATGTCCACTGAGCTGTGAGCCAGGGGGCGGTAATGCGCCTTAACATTGGTTGCCAACCAAGAAGAAGAAGAAGCTGTGAGCCAGGAGGGAGGGGGTGAGTGAGTGGGCCTTTCTCAATATGCGTACTTGTGCGTACATGCGTTCTTGTGTACTCGTGATACGTCATCAGTCGGAGACCAAGTACTGTTCCAATTCGAAGTACGCATCAAGCCGAGAACGCGAAAAAGTCCCGGATGTGTTCTCGCTCCGCCCGTGTTATCGAGCATGCATCGGTGGTGACTTGTGTGGACTTGGTACAGCTAAATATCCCAGAATGCATTTTGTCCAAAACTCAAACGCGGCAATGGCGGACGAGCGGGGCTAAAAACTTTTAAATATTACTCTTTCTGGGTCACAAAATAAACTATCTTAATATCTGCTCGATTTATCAAGATATCATATATTTCCAAACGTGCTCCGACATTTTCGGAGACGTCTGTGACCCGCCAGCTCCATAGCAGACAGCGAGGTCGAGGATTATTACAGGCGGCGAGAACAGCGGACTCCCGGCACATCGTTTTCAACCCCCCACGGTCTTTTTGCTACTCAGGTTAAACAAACCCCAGTAGCTGTCTATTGTATTGATTGTCCACTAAAATAAAAATAAAAGCTTTCTAACATCTCACCTGCTTGTTTTGATTAAGGTATGTACACTATTTTTATTAATAGAGATTTCACTACTGAGGTTAAACATGATATATAAGTCACTTAGATCACTTCTAAATGTTAATGTTTGGCTTATTTCAGTGTTTTATTTGTTCCTGAGTAAACCGGTTTGGCTGTGATTAAAGTTAAGCTTCATAACATATTACTCACAGTTAAATTAAGAGAGGACGGCAGTAAAAACTCCGGACCTGTGACATCATCAAGTACGCTGGTGTTCCAATTGTACAAATCGTGAGTCCGTGCTCGCGAGTACGTACTCGCGTACTTGAGAATTGAGAAAGGGCCAGTGATTCGTTCGCTCTATGATTCAGCACAGGAGGGAGGGGGTGAGCGAGTTCTGAGTGATTCGCTTACCCTACGATTCAGCACCGGAAGGGAGGGGGTGAGTAGCTGAAATGTGCTTTTAGCATGTTAGCAGAGCGATGCTACTGTGAACCGAGGAGCTATTGTCTTGATGTGAGCTTCTACTCAGGGTTTTTTCTTCTTGGGTTCAGAGCAGAAATTTTTTTGTTAAGATACTGGATGTTGTGTTTTTCTCCACAATTTTAATTATAAGCTAGATATATTGCTGCTAACAGCAACAGGGATGAGTCAGCGAGTCAGTTGTGCTTGTGAATCATGATTCATGAGTCAGTAAAGTGATTCTCGAGTATTGAACGATTCGTTCATGATTCGCGCATCACTAGATTACACACAGGTGCACTCTGTTTAGTCATTAGCACTCATCAGGCAATGTCTATGGGCAACTGACTGCACTCAGACCAAAGGGGGCTGAATAATTACGCACACCCCACTTTTCAGTTATTTATTTGTAAAAAATGTTTGGAATAATGTATGATTTTCGTTCCACTTCTCACACGTACACCACTTTGTGTTGGTCTTTCACGTGGAATTCCAATAAAACTGATTCATGTTTGTGGCTGTAATGTGACAAAATGTGGAAAAGTTCAAGGGGGCCGAATACTTTTTCAAGCCACTGTATAAAAGCTGAACTATGTGTGGTGAAACAAATGGGTCTTTTTTTTTTATGTAAGATACCAAAGAAAAAGCAAATATTCTGATCTTTGCTGATGAATGAGCCTTATAAGAAATAAAGTGACAGTAAAAAGTGGGAAGTGGAAACACTCTTGTGTCCATACATTGTCTTAAGCCCTTATTCAACTCAGGGTCACATAGGGACTGAAGCCTATCCCATTTGTCATAGGGTGAGGGCTACACCCTAGACAGGTTGCCAGGCTATCAGAGCAGCCTTGAACCCCTGACCTCTTAACGATACAGCATTTCAAAACTATTGTGATAGTGTGAAAGGGTACTTGGAAATGAAAAGGAAAGCACTCCATAACTACTTCCATACCCTCTTTGTTTTTTGTTTTGTTTTGTTCAGTCTTGTAAGTAGTGAGGATACACTGTAAAAATGAATTATTCAGTGAGTTGCCTTTAAGAGGAACCCAGAAGTGCCTCTAAATGTTCAGGAAAAAAATCTACTGTATGATATTCTCTGAAGATGGTTCATTTACTAGTGAAGAGGCTCTCCACACATAACACAGGAGCTTCATTTTATTTGCATTTCTAAGAACCCTCTTTCCATCTTTCTTGATTTTCTACTCATTTTTTAGAGTGCGTTGACCAGTCATATCTCTCAAGTACCAAGAGTTCACAGTAAATTACCCTACTGATAAAAAAAAGGGGGGAAGTCTGGCATGGGTCTTTTCTCACTAGATTATGGTAACAAGACCTCCTGGCTCTGTAATGGCAAACCCCTTTAGATTTAAGGATGATTGCGAGCACTCTCAAAATGATAAGTTTACAGAGCCGTCCTGAGCTGGCAGCAATCCGAATTCACTTGTGGTGCACTCTGATATCTATGCAAGTGTGAGAGACGTCTGCTGGCTTGCTCAAAAGACTGATTTTATTTTTGTTTTGCTACTGACTCTGCACTTTTCAGGCAATTTGTGCTCAATGGAGGGTAGGACTGCTGCGAGTCTTCACTGAACAACATTTAGACCTCATAGAGCTGCTCACTAGGGACCACCGTGAGGGATCTACTTTTAAACCTGCACAGTTAGGATGCCTGGAAATTCTGCGTGACAGTTTTAAAGAGGCACTAGTTCAGGTTAAAAGTCTCGATGCACATCAGAATCGCAAGGAAACACGGCACATGCAACCTATTTTTCACAAGTGCTAATCAATCTAAACTCTAGATTGATTCGTAAATATCACAGATCGGTTATGACACATGTATGAGATGAGGTTGGCCCTCCGTCTGTCACAGTTGGAGAGGGGTATGTGCATACACGTATTCATAATCATTAAAATTAATACGTGATAAATAATTAAAAATCCATCTGGTTAAGGTTGCCAGATGTGAGGAAGAATGCAAACCAAAATACTAAATACCACAAAAGGAGTGCAAAGCACTAGTAGGAGGAAACCCTCCACCTTTCTGGTTGCCACGCACAGTACTGCTTGTATAGCACTCACACAAAGTGACATACTAGTTTAGCTCCTGATGGGCTGGCATTAATCTTGTAGTCTTAGTTAAGTGTTGTGCATATGTGTGACTGGTAAATTAAGCAGAGTTTACAACCTACGCTGGATTTGGGTGGAAGTCCCACCTTTCCATCTATCCACATCTATTTTACCTGGAGATAACCTCTTTCCTGGAGTAAGTCTTACAGGCAAGTCTTGTAAGACTTACTTACGTCAGGCTTGTTTTTCATCAATTCAAATGATGTGGACAATTCGTTTGTTCATATCTTTATTCTGTAATGCCTGCCTGCATGATATTTGAAATTATACAATATATATAAGTCAAAACATCTGACAGAGGTAAACCATGAGCACCAAAGTCTGCTGAGCAGCTGGCATGCTCTTATTTGTTGGCCTGAACACTGAAGTTGTAGGCTCAGTGAGATGCTATAGCTCCCTTTACAGACTGTTTGTAACTAATAACATTACGCTAAATGACATGCAGGTAATGAGGTACAATGTGCTCTACAATTGCTCTAATTACCTGACGTGAAAAACGATTGTCTCCAAGGGATATGCCGGCTTGTAGCTTTGGAAAGTAGCGCAGCTGTCGCCTACTGAAGCTTTATTAGAGATAGGCCTAATTACAGAGCAATTCACGCAAATTACTTTGTGTCTAATGCACATGCAGCCGTGAGAGGACAGGAAATTTGGGGAAGTGGGGAATGACGTGGTGGAATCCAGTCACGTTTCAGAAAAATCCCTAAACCACATAAAAAGAAATCACAAAAGTTCTCGTAACTTTAATTAAACTGTGGCAATGCGGTGAATCACAATCACTTAGTTAAAGAGTGCTTTACAGTCAGGTAATCTGTTCAGAGAGAAGTGTCAATGACTTTGGTGGTCGAACCAATTTTTCACCATAGAACTTCCTGCAAGGACCATTACTCCGGGCTTTGACTTAAAACAAAAAACATGGAACAGTGCATCCGAAATAAAGTCTAAGGAAATAATCAAGTATGTAAAATATTGTCAAGTGTACACCAAAAAAGGGAAAATGTTTTGTAGCTAGGTGTTAACATCTCCAAAGCAATAGCTCACTTGGTAGAGGACATTAGAAACTAACTTCCATATGACTGAAAAATCGTATTGCTTTCAGATGATGGGTTTTAATTCTAGTTAATACTGGCATATCTTGCACGTGCTTTCATCTTTCTTTCATCAGCAGATGTTGTACCTCTGGCCCGAAACACTTTTCTGATCACTTTCTCAAAAAACAAAAGAAAACTGTGAAGCAGTGTGCCTTTTCTGCCACACCACTGTAAGCTTGCCGTTGGCAAAGTGAGGTCAATGCATTTAAATGTGTACGGGCCTGCCTTTAATTCCCTTAAGGATGTGACCTCAGACACCAAACCATTGGAGGCATGTTGAGCCACTTACTGCTGGAGAACTTCAGTGAGGCTAGACTGTTGGGCATATTATTAGTGCTGATAGGAAAATTAGTGCTGATTCACAGAGATCTTCTTATGGGCTACAGCAGTAATTACTCATTTTTAAACAGACTGCCTCTGTTTCTGTCATTTGTATGTCTGTTTATGTGTGTCTGGGTCGTGTGTGTTGTCATTTTTGTGTCGAGTTACCAGAAGTACAAAGGGAAGATGCAGATTGGTCAGTCCGTCATGCTTCTCTGCATCGTGTGTGTTATCCAAGAACCTCATTAAGCCATTGAGTCTTAGAATATCTTCATGATCTGTGGGCATTACAGCACGCAGTAATTTGTTCCATACAGCCTCAGAAGTAGGAAATTTCTCGTCAGGCTTCCAATCTGCCTTTATTTTATCCTCAGGTAGTGTCCCTGTGGATGCTATCCTCGTGAGTGCAAGCAGGCTTTCAGGATAGTAGTATTTATTGAAAACACAGTATAGTAAATGTTTAGCTATTGTTTAAAATCAGATTTTTATATGTATTGTTTATCAATCAATTTCCAGGCCTTTTCTTTTGCTTATACAGACTCGTTGAACCTTTTTTTAGACTTAGCAAAAGTTTTAGAGGATATTTTGTGTGTGAGCAGAGAGTGAGAGGTTATTGTTCAGGTTTACTGCTGACATTTTTATATGAAGAACTGCTTTTGGATTTCCAAATTATATAGTACATAAGTGTCAAACTCTGGCCCGCGGGCGAAATTGGGCCCGCAGCCTAATTACATTTGGCCCGTGAAGCCATACCAAATTACTATTAGAACTGGCCTACTGGTATTATACAGCTAATATATATATATGTGTATATATATATATATATATATATATATATATGTATATATATATATATATATATATATATATATATATATATATATATATATATATATATATGTATATATATATATATATATATATATAGTTTAGTTTTAAGCTTTGCTTGTTCCATATTCAGTTTTTCAGCAAAACTTGTTTGAGTCCATAAGAAAAGATTCATTCTTATATCTGGAGGAAGATTTCTTTTCAATAAATGTTAATGTTAGCCCACGACTTTGTTCCAGTTTTGAATTTTGGCCCACTGTGTATTTGAGTTTGACACCCCTGATATAGTAAGTAGCTGCTGAATGGCAACATTAAGTAAGTCTGTAGCTCAGAGCTACAGATCATCAGTGCATTTCCAACACTTGGACTGAAAATAAATTTTTTTTTTTTTTTGTTACAAATTTTGAGCTCTTTTTACAATTTGGATCAATGCAAATGGCTTTCATTTGATACCCACTGTGTACGGCTACTCGATCAACTGAAGTCATCAAATTAGACCTACCATTATATTCCATTCACGTATCGAATGTATTTCACTCATTCGTCCTGGAACACCTCACTTGGGAGGCACCCAGAAGGCATCCTGGTCAGATACCAACCGGCTCCTTTCAGTTACAAAAAAAAACTTATTCCAAGTGAAACAATATTAGAGCAATTATGATTACTGTAATTTTGAATCTATAATTTGCTTAATCTAAACTCCACAATATCTAAAGTATCATACCCTTTAGACATATATACTAACAGGTGGTGACATGTGTAGGTAGAGTGTAATTATCAGCTTCATGTTGTTCAACCCCAAATTTCACTTTCTGTATCTATTTTATTATTCTTCAAGTCCTTTTTAGATAAGATGGCATCAGGGGACGCATTTAGATTCTGAAAACTCTAGAAAGATTGCTATTATTTTGCTTTGCATTACCTCTAAAGTCCTCTAAAATATCCAACTACACTTTGCTCATTTAGGGTCCCATGTTCCATGTTTGGTGCTGAAAAATCTCTCTTCCTTCCTGTAGCTCCAGATCTGGTGACATCTGAGAAGCTTCCACTGCTCTGTGTTTACGCGTTCCAGTGGCACTTGCTATAGATGCAAGATGGAAAAAGGGAAAAGAAAAAAGAAAGACGCACACACACGACTCTAGCTTCTGGTAGTAAATGCTGCACTCCTTTCCAAGCACCTTCGTGTTATGTTTGGCTCTTACCTGCCATTTGTTTATTATAGAGTCAGCAGTTTAGTTCATTTAACAGGGGATTCCATTTTCCCCCGCAAATGGTTTCTGTTCAACTGTTTGCACTTTGAACAGTTGTTATAATTCACTCAAGGGGGTGCTCATGATTTGCATGCAAGTGACTGAAATTTGCATGGAAATCAAATTGCTCAGAACCAGAAACACTTAGCGTTTCCCTCCCATGCTTAACGGCAAGTGTCGAACACACGCTGCTTAAGCAGAGTCACGGACCTCTCTGTAATGTGCAGCAGGTCCTCTAAATTGTCTGCCACAAAGCTGTGCAGCCACTCACTCATCAAACAGGCTGGTTAGTCACATGTAGGAATAACACAAGCTACTCACATGACCTCCTATCCATCTCTGAGTCTTAATGCCTGTGGTGAAGTCAGTTTAGGATTTCCTTCATTTCCCTGTCAGCAGTGAATAATGTGAAAAAAACTCGGCAGACTTTGATCTTTGACCTTTCAGCGAAGCTCTGCTGGAGGTGCTACGCGACTGGTGGCTTTCAAACATCGGCTTCTGTTGCCATGTCGGTTTTATCGGTTTGCTGCCTGCCAGCTGCGGAGGGCTTTTTGTCTCCATCCTTGTCTTTAATGGGCCACAGTGGCCCTGAGGAAATAATGAATCATGCTTTTAATTGATGTCTTTTATGGAGGATATCAGAAATGCTTGGTTCTTTATTGGTTACTTCTAGCACACACACACAAGCACACACACACAGTTGCATCCTGCTGCTTCCAGCATGGTGAAATGTTTCATTACATACCAAAACAGTTTATCCTTAAATGCTTGGAATTTCCAGAAAAAAATAAAAAGATGGCACGTTCACTTTCACTCTGAGTGCGTGACATCTTAACATAAAACCTGTGCCGGTTACAAGATCTCCACAAGCTGCTGCATCAAAGCACATTCCCCTTGGTGTGAAGTCTGTAGTGCTTTTTAATTGATACCAGCACTTTCTTTTTTAAATATCCCATCGGAGATTAGAAGGAGTTTTAATGGAATCAACCTTTGGCTTCCATGGGAAAGAATTTGGTCTGTTTTTGATATGGGAAGACAAATAATCAGGTCATTAAGGATAACTATAAAATGTGTCGGAAATTTAAGCAAAACACATGGAAAAACCTGAGACTGGAGGGAGGCTGTGTGGTAAAAAGAAAGAAAGAAAAAAACCTCTTGAGCAAGTTCAACTTGTATAAATAGCGCAACGTTAAAAGGGAAAAAAGGGCAAGAAAATATCAAAAGTGAAAATATATGCCAAAATTACATCATAAAACTTATTAGAACTGGACGATTACAACATATAAAACAGAGAAAGCACACCTTAACTATAACGCCATGCTTTTTTCCCCAGTTTTTTTGCTTCTTATTGGCAACTAATTGTAATACGTGTTGCTATTTTGGGAGCTGTTTTATTTAACAACAGTGACACTCTGTTACAGGGGTTTGGTTTCTCAAACCCCTTGATAAGTGTATCTTTAAGATTGCAGCATGGCAAGTCATGATAAAGCCAATGAATAAGATGATCCACCCTCACACTCATTATCCAGCCATTTTAAAAAACACGCTGGAGGAGAGGACAAAGCTTTCAGAGGCACGTGTTTGTTATCTGCTCGCTCCAATTCCTTGGGAATCGTGGGGCCTATTGTTATAGCCAATGTCTTACTTAAAAGAAAGTGTTGACTGAGAATTAGCACATCTTAGTATGACGCACGCAGGTGCCATTTTACCGCGTTGGACTTATTGAAACAGTTTTTTTTTTAATGTAAATGTATTATTCTTATACATCAATGAGTGGTTAAACTCATGCTGAGTTGTTTACATCTGTGAAGCACCGTATTTTGTAAATGGGAAAAAAAGATTTTCTTTGAGTTTCACTGACAGTATTTTGTTTTTCATTTTAAAATATTCTACAGAAATCACAGTCGTACATGTTAAGGACAGATTTTGGATCTTCTGGCTCTATGGTAAATTAAATGAATACCACCTGATAAATAAATCTGAAGGTAGGAATGGGATTTGCTTTCATTTCCATCAGCACTTATTTGAGAGTTGCCCTTAAGCAAGGTATTGTTTACTGCTTCAAGAGTGCTATTCTGGGTCTGATAATTGCCAAATTCCACAGATTTTACAGAAAACTGGTACAAATCTGCTTAAATAAAAGAGTCTCTAGTGTATCTAATTTATTGTGACCTTCTATACTGTTTAAAACAGGGAAGTCAAACTGAATTTACACACACGGACATCCCACTTTGACCTTAAGTAGGCCAAACCAGTGAAACTCCCCTTTCTGTCAGTATAAAAATGTTTACATTCATGTTTAATCCCAATTAATATGAAAAAAAGAAGTGCAATTTCAACAGTGTATTTCAGTTTGTCTATATGATTATTCTAAATTTGATTCTATGTGAAATGCTGCTGTAGCAAATGAAAGAAATCTGCCAGATCAAATAAATAAACGTATAAAATTACAGAAAAAATTCTCTAAGCGATTTGCCCAGCCTCTCCTGTAATAATTCACCAACACTTTTTATTGATTTATTATTTATTTTAACTGTGGACCACAAAATAAAATTTATCTAGGGACTCCTGGCTTCTCCCACAGTCCAAAAACATGCAGTTAGTGGGGATAGGTTAATTGGAAACACTAAATTCTCCATAGGTGTGAATGCGGGAGTGAATATGAGTGCGAATGGTTGTCTGTCTCTATGTGTTAGCCCTGCGACAGACTGGCGAAGTGTCCAGGGTGTACCCTGCCTCTCACCCTAAGACAGCTGCGATAGGCTCCAACGCCCACCACGACCCTGGATGTTTATCTAATACCTAATCACTTTGGTGTGATATGATTGGTGGAGATTTTTGTCAGTAGGAAAAGCTTTGAAACATAAGAAATTAAGTCTAAAATCTTTTATATATATATATATATATATATATATATATATATATATACCTCCTTTATATATTCCAAAGTAATCAAGTGAGCCACTCTGGAGTCTTTGCCAGGTTTATTTTGGCCCCTGGGCCTTATGTTTGGCACCCCTGGTTTGAAATGTATCTCAATTCCCAGACGCAACTTTATATAGATCGTATCCACTGATCTGATTAACATGTATTCAGTCTCTGGGATTATCTAGTATAACTACACATGTTATTCTGTGTAAGAGGGCATTAATAGAGCTTGATTAAATTCAGACACCACTTTATTATGGATACTTTCAGCCTGCTTAATTTCTCCGAGAAGGAGACAAGCACACGTTAAGCTGTTAGAATTCATTAACCAAAACATTTGAATGCAATCAAGGTTAATTTCCTCTCAAAAACTGCTTTCCTTGCTGTGGCATTTGCCACTTTCCAAATCAGAACCTCTGTACCTGTAAAAACCCCCGTGACCGTTTTGGTCACGGTTTTTAACAGTGAGGTGCCGGTGCCCAAGGAAAAGGGAGTCCTGGGCAGGTCTTCAAAGAGTTACTGGGTATGTTTCCATTTAAATTCCATGAGCATCTGTTTATAGAGGTGTTTCCCAGTGAGCCTGTAGTACTGGCAAAAGACTGGTTTTGTTTTGTTTTTGTTCTGGATATCGGAAAGAACATGTTTCCAACGTAGATGAACAATGCCAGAGACTCCTTGATGATGCTTCATACTACACAACCGCTCCCAGATGCTTAGCGAGTTTTACGAATATACTTTCCTCATTATTTGGGGATTTACTTGTTTGGAATCACTCCGGCCGTGTTCATCAAAGTACATAAATAAGTAGGTTTTTATTGTGAATTGTGGGAAAGCGAAAACCTTCAGTTATGGACTCTACCTAAAGGTTTGCGGGCAGAGCGATGTCTTTGTATGCGAAATGAGCAAAGCCGGTAAAGAAAAACAGATGCATATCAGGAGCATTGTGTGTTAATTATACATTTTTATTCAGCGTTTCTGCTTGCAGTTGTAAAATGAGTGATTTATTCCAAAATGGAAGAAAAACATCTTTGGCTTGAGTCATGACCACAAACTTAGGTTGATGCATGCACCTCAAAATAGATTATCTGGGAATCAAAGATAAGAGTTAACTGTACATGTTCTCAGGCCGCCTAATCTGACCAACAACACATACTACATAATCAAAGACAAACAATGAGAAATGCCTATTTATTTCAAATTTTCATAACCCCCCCCCCCTTTGGAAACAGCGTAGTTTAAGGCTTAAAACAATCGTCTAATGTCGTAGCCCTTAAGAGCATGGTTCTGCTGGTGCCTCTACAGCCTAGCGTGATAGCCAACCCAAATACCTGTGGGTTTTAGGGTGAAGTGAAAAGTGCTTCTTTGCATGCCGCATTATTTTTCTCTGTGTGAAACACACCGCAGTAATTTGACTGCTTTATTAATAGCTTTTCCTTAAAAAAAAAAGAAAAGAAGAAGTTCAAGCTTGCTTTTGTAAAGTGAGTGCAGCTACATTTAAGTTTATATAATATTATTTTGATATTAGCTCATTGAATAGAAAGCCTTGGTTTGTGAGTGGCTGGATCCTAATGTAGTTGCTCACGACGAAACCTCGCTTGCAGGTACTTTTTTTGAAACATCACCTGTCATGAGAGCCAGATGTTTTGTGTCTTGGAAAATAACAATCTTGGTTGCACCGTTCAAATTTCCAGTTAATCTTTGGTTTATTTCAAACCGGTGTAACAGCATTCATCTGCGGGCTAAGAGATTTCCCCAATAAAACCTCAGAACTGTGATAAAGCTGTGATTATTGCTCCTTTTCACAGAATCACTTGATAATCTGAGGGCATGAAAATTTATGGTTGACTACATATACTGTTATTTTATTTTAAAAAAACCACATTAAAACAGGAGTCTGTCAGCTTTTACTGTGTCTAAAATGCACACATAAAAAAACAGGGTTGCAACTTTGCAATTTCTGCTGTCTAGAAGCTATCTTTGTGATCAGTCGGTCAAGTTGGAGGCAGTTCAGCTCAGTCAGTCCCAGATCATTAAGCTGTTTGATCTCACCCCGAAAAACAGCGGCACAGTGTCTCCTGACATGTACTGGGAACTGGGACTTTCACAACACACAGGTGATTAGCATCGAAGGGGAAACAAATGGTGGACCTGATTCGGGACAAGCCTTATAGGGAAGATTACTGGCAGGTGGGGCCCATTGGCGAACAATAGCCCAGTCCCTGGTTTGAAGGGCAGATGATTGCTGACAGATGGAAGCCTCCGAGTCTCAGAAGAGTGCAATCAGGTGGGAGAGGAGTACACGAATGAGGAGAGGGGGGAGTCGGTTGGAAAAACGCTGTGCCAGTGTTGCTACCAGGCAGATGAAAGGCCAGCATGATGTCAGCCTCACTCAGCGTACATATCCACACTGAACTTCGCCTAGAGTTAGGCTGATGTAATGCCCTCCCTTGATGCGGGGCAGGGTTACGTGTCGCCAGGAGGTCTGGAAGGGTCACAAGCAGTAAAAGAAGTGGGACTACTAAAAAACTACTGATGGGCACCAACAAAGAGCCCCAGCTTAAACACTAAACATGCAATTACGGCAGCCATGTTTCACACGTTTCCTGTCTCTGGAGGTTGTTCTCTGTTACTCTTTTTTGTTGTAGTTTTGGTTATTCCCCCCAGTCCTAATGCATCTTTCACTGATAAGACAACTAAAGCAAAAGGCCACACGTATGTGAAAGTTCTCTGTAAATTTTGACCCTGTAATTATTATATTAGACTGTTAATGAATGTTTTTTGGCAAATATAATTTTTTTTAATCCCAAGTTTTCATTTCAGCGTGATTGTTTAGAGGTTATTTATGAATGCAGTTAAATTATATTAAAAATATATTGTTTTGCCTAACAACATCATCCTTTCTCATGTTTCACAAGAGTCATCATGAAGGCTACAAGAATAAATACAGTTTTATGGTGAATTAAGAACACCATTGCATGTAGTTTTAGACACACATTTTTATTTCTGAATAAAAATGTTCTGAGTGAAGATAATCGGAATAGTGTTAAACTGCATCTCTACCATCTGTTCAGCATTACTGTGGCATTTAATGTTCAAATTCTTTTTAAGAGACGGTAATAACCTCTCCTGTTTGTGAAGAACAACCTGCACACATTCACATCAAGATAGAGGCCGTAGGCAGGAAGGAAGCACAGCAATTGTTTTACTTTTTAAATCTTTTTTTTTCTTTTTTCTTTTAATAGTTTATGAAAAGGCTCAAACTGCTATTAGTTTTTAATCAGCTTGGGCCTTTTTATTCTGACTGAGTCATTTATATTGAGTATTTTTATTTTGGCTTTGACCTTTTAAACTGATTATAATGGGAATATTAGGTTCCATGTAAATGTAGCCAATAATTTCTCCGGGAAGAGAACTGCTCTCTTCTGTGAAGTCCAATGTTTTTCCCTACTATCCACCCTGATCTCTTCCCACTGGGTACTTTCTGACCCTTTTTAAGTAAGAAAAGCTTCATTGAAGAACTGAACATTCTGTAATTTAATGGAGTCCAGAATTTGAGTAATGAACTATTCAGTGATTAGACACTGATGAAGCTACATAGCCTAGTAGGAAACAGTCTGAGAAAGCAGACTAGACTAGAGCCTAACACCTACGGATGGAGGCAGATGGACAAACTTTACTTATAGAAGTTACAAAATAACTACAGTTTGCTACACTGGGATTGAATTGGGCCAGAACCAGAACCAGGTGTTTTTGGTGCAGATGTTCGTATGTTGTGCTTGCAACCTGGGTTCCACCACTGCCTGAATCCCACTTTAATCCCAGAGTACAGCACTATAAATGATGAGTAAGCTCTACTGATGGATGAAGCTGTTCCTTCTATTTAGGTTTAAATCTGTTTGATGTTTGAAGGCACGTAGTGATTGGCAATAAAAATGTCCTTCAAATGCATTAAATGTGAAGTAATGAGCCTGTTTAGAAAGTATAAGAAAAATACAGATATTTGTGTTTCTAGTTAAGTACAATAATACGGTATTTTTTTACTTTTCTACATCCCATCTTAGGCTTGCATAAATGATGTGTAAATATATGTTGTAATAAGCTCCCACTTTATGGGCAGACAAATGTGAGTGTGCATTCCACTGGAGTGAGCCCTGACAGGGACCTGTAGATCAGCCGTTAACTGCTAGAGAGCAATCGGTAACTGGAAAGTATCACTTATTATTGTGGAGCAAATGCACAGCAACAGGTTTCATGTCATGTTTCAGGTGTGAGGGTTAGTAGTCAAAACCAGTCTGCGGTGAGACTGGGTTGATTGTGGTGCAGCAGTGCATAAGTTATACAGAATCTCGATTGTGGATTCCAAATATCATCACTGTTTCAAGAAGGTTAAAAGTTGTGCCGAGGAGTATAAAACCAAATTAAAATTTGTATCAATGGAGGTTATTCTTCATGTCAATTTTCAGATTGCTGTAGCTATGTAACTACCGTTGAGTCCTCCATTCAGATGATTAACACAAATGAAAATTTCAGCCAACTTAAGCAGCCTAAAGTTTGTTTTTATTTCTTTTCACTTATTTTAGTACACTTTCTTGCACTCTATTGGTCAGTAGCGCCATATTGCAGCGGTTTGTTGATCCCAGGAGGAGACACAAATAACTTTTGGGTTGGAGTAGGAATGGCAAAAATTCCTGCTATGGTATCCCCATTAGAGTGGCTGTAGCTCAGGAGGTAGAGCACGTCAGCTGCTGATGGTAAGGTTGGTGGTTCCATCCCTGGCCAGGGAAGTAGCTTTTTGGGATCCTACTGGTCACGACCCTGCTCAATCAACGAACCCCTGTCTGAGATCAAGATTGAAGTCTATCAGCCAACACCTAAGCCTTAATTAAAGTTGGCCAGAACATGAAAAGCAGGAGCACACGTGCCATGTAAATGTTATTACTTTGTAAACGTATTCTGATGTGTGAGAACGACTCCACTCACCACATGCGTATGATTCCCAGTCAGCCATGACAAAGCAGGGAGCTTCTGGGAAATGTGACATAGGAGCAAATAGAATTACATACGGAGATTCAGCTATAATTAAACATTTCCAAGGGAGTGGCAGTGCACCTGGAATGCCTCCCGAGTGGAAGCAACGCTGAGAGTCTCATCAGGATGGCGCCATAATGATTTTAACACTGGGCTTTATTCCGGCTGTTACCATAGCAGAGTCTGGACCCATGCAACTGGCAATTACTTTAAAGACAGAGGCAGACCAGAATAGATAGATTAAGACAGAGAGGAAAAAAGATAACCAGATAGTTAAACAGGCAAGCAGAGGGCAGAGAGGGCAACTAAACGAGTCACAGGTGTTAAAAAATGGGATGTGGTCAGCCACACTATTAATCACACATCTATGGAACGGTTCGAATATAGCACATCTACACTCATCATTAGTACCATAGATTCATCCACAAGTACATTCAAAATCTGCAAAAACAGCTTAACCCAGTAGCGCCAGGCAGATTGGCTGCAGTGGAGGTCACGTGCTCTAGGTGCAGAGTAATGAGCGATACAGTGCCATCATGAAGGGTCACATTATTTTTTTCTTTCTGTAGTGTACTTCCTAAACTGCCAGTGTATTGCCAAATTAGCCTGGACTGAACAGCTTATAAGTATTGTAAAATGAATGGAAATTAACAATAGGTATTGTGAAAGGACAAAAAAAAAAAATGGTAAAAAAAAATCACTGAATTATCACAGACTTTGGCCATTATTAAGTTATCTTAGCCACAGCTTTTACATGTTTAAAATTTCCATCACCGAAAGTGTATTTGTGTTAGTGTTATGTTGAGGTTACTACACAAAAATAGTAACATTTAGTGAAATACAACCTGCTTCCCTCCACCATTTCCTTTGGCGCCACCACTTTCATTTGTCAAAAAACCAGAAGATGTCCAAAAGCCATAATTTCAACAGTTCACATAAATTTATTTTTGCACATTTTCCACCAAGAAGAAGTAGGGGACGGAACAACAAATGGGACCGGGGGGGTTGGCGGTGGTGTCTTCACCTCTGCAAAGTGTGTTTTTTTTTCTTTGCGCAAAAATGTGACCATTTTCAGAGGTAGTAGGCACTGCACTTTGTTGCTGAGCAACATGCAAACACACAAAGCTTCATTCGTAAAGCAGATGGATCAGTTATTTGATACCCTTCCATTTTAGTCATGGTCTGGGTCCCTGGTTTTCTTATCCATTGCAGCAGGGCAAAAATGGAAAGTATGAATTTCTTTAATTTTGTTTTTCAACTTTTCTGCGCCCCAAAATAACTCCCCACTCATTGCATCTCTATTCACTGGTTGCAACTTTTTCCTAAAATTGAATGCTCAACAAGCACATGTCAACCGTGTCCGGTAGCTGTTGGCCTGGGCAAATACCTGATTTTGATTAGCTGAACATAGTGTCAAAATGGTGGCCTAAATGAACATACTCTTTATCCTAAAATAGCCTTGGTTTCTTTTTGTGGCTCACTGATGATATTTCTTTATCTCACACTCTTTTTCTGTGTAGCTGTAGGTTTTAGCTTTAGGGTGGTATTGTGTGCTAGTTCTGTTTTTATCTCCTCAAACATTCCTATCCTCCAAAAGTCTCTTTTTTTATTTTGGAATTGCCTAAAAAGTGAAATTACTTGATTATTTGTGCACTTTTCAGCAGGGTTTTCTGCATTTCCAGGTCAATTAGATTAACAACATGGCTGTTGATCAAAGTACGGCAGTGTGTGCCTAGGTTTCACAATCACCCTCATAGAATGGCCAAATGCGGGACGCACGCTTGCAGAAAAGAGGTCTTTGTGATAAGAATGGTTCTGACTTTTTCAACATTTAACCTACATAAAGGACGCGAGAGCAGGGTGGAGAAAACGAAAATGCACAAAAGGGCAAGAAAGAGTCTAAACCTGCAGCAGAAACTTCATTCGGTTGTTGCTCTGTGTCACGTAATTCTGCATACGCGGTTTGCTTCGGTCTTTGTAACATCTGCAGACTTGAATGTTGCTTACGTTATTACTACGATACTCTGCATGTGAGGCAGATTATCCACCAGGGCGTGGACTTTGAGCAGCGTTTGATATTTTTGAGAAAAGGAAACATTACCTCAGTCATTCACCAGACCAAAAAAAAAAGGACTCTGGTCAGTTGTTTATATTTGATTTTTTGCTGAAAAGGTGGAGAAAAGAGAGAAAGAATGACTGTGGTTGAAAAAAAGTGGAGGGGGGGGCTCACATGAACTAATATTTCAGTGAATGTAAAATCAGCTGGGTTTATTTTAAAGCAGCCCTCTATTTTTATAGTAATTTGTGCCGCTCATTTCATAATGTTAGTCTTGGAGCTGGCTTGGTGAGAGCGCAGAGCCGCATTAGATTAGCCATCTGCACAGTGTAAATACAGTCCTATTTTGCAGAGAGAAGAAGTGCAGGGATGAGATAATGGCACTATCTTGTTAAAGTAACATGTAAGAAACGTTGCTTTACTCAAGTGTCATTTTCACACATCGCACTGAGCAATGTAAATAAGCAAGGCATGTGACCCAGGCTGAGCAAATCCACTGCACAACAATGATCGAATATGACTGAATATTTGTGCGCATGGTCCGGGCTCGGCTGCAGCAAAATGGCGTGAACCTTCGCTGCTCACAGAGAGGCTGAACTTGATGAGCACATGGTAAGGGCGTTGTCTATTAAAGAAAACCTGTGATTTTTCTCAGAGATTTCTGGGTTTGTAGAGCTGCTGTTTTAGGTGGTCCTGTGGAAAGTGAGGCACCGGAGGGCTCCCAGGGTCTGTACAGTGTTGAACTTTTTTCTCCTGGTCCTGGTGCAAAGGCTAAATGTTATTTTTCTCTCCTCTCTGGTACTCACTGTTCCACTTGCTTCCCGTTGACTTAATGAGACATCAAAGACCAGCAGGCCACAGAGTGATTAGTGCTGTGTGAAGTCATTGGACTGGAGGTTTTTGTGTGTGTGCCAGTGCCAGGGTGAAAAACACACGCACACACACACACGACTGAGCAGAGTTGGTGTCGTAGTCGCAATTTAACACCTCTGCTGTGAGGTAATGCAAACTTAGACAGGGTTGATACACTCACACTCCTTAGCTCAAAAACTGCAACTTTAGAAGTAGAGTTAAAAAAAATTGGCAGGAAAAGAAGGTCACATGTTATTTTTTTTGTCTTAGTATTTGGATTGTGGATGTAGCCATACAGTAGCAGACCGTGGTTCATTATCCTATTCTGGAATCAAAAAGGGCAGACGGTTATCGAGTCGCAAAAACTACATTACAGCCTCTTTGTGCTTCGTAACATAATCTGAGATGGGAGAACAGCCCTGAAAAATCTCTTCATTTCCTCTTTTCCTCTTCTCACACTTGGGAAACTTTGAAGTCTGAATCCATCTTGCTGACACGACGTCCTTTCCGGACAGGAAAGGTAGGGTTTTCATTGTTTCCCAGATCATATGTAAAATTCAATATCTGAGATAAAAAAAAAATTCTGACCTATATTTTCTACTTGAGTCAGGAGACACTGGTAGGTGACTTATATGGTTAAGAAATTGTGACCTAGTCAAATATTTATATTAGCAAGCTTTGAATGGATGATGCAAAAAGGTAAGAGAGATGGCAATAACAAGTGCCGAGAGCACTAACTTTTATTTCAAGTAGTCACTGCTAGTCAAATTTACAGGCATTTATAACCTAAAAAAGGTGGGATGCTGTGAAAAATGTCAATAAAAACAGAGCGCAATGAATTGCAAATCTCAAAAACCCGTATTTTACTCAAAATAGGACAAGGAAAACATGTCACATATTTAAACTGAGAAATGTACCTATTCAAGAAAAAAATAAGGATGTGTTGAATTTGTTGGCAACATGTCTTAAAAAGGTCGGGACAAGGGACGACAAAAGACTGTAAAAGTAAAGGTGGTAATAAAAAGAAACAGCTGGAGGTTAATTGGATCAGGTCAGGAACATGAATGGGTGTTACAGAGGCGGATAGGTTTCACCAACCTGTTAAAAAAAAGTTCAATAATCTTACAATAACATTCCTCAGTGTAAGACTTTGAATATTTCATCATCTAAAACACCATAATTATCACCAAATGTCACCAAAAGGTGAATATAGTCTAGACAAATCTCTGTGTGGGACATGGCTGAAAATCAATATTGGATAGGCTCACAAATACATCCAGAAATGACTGTCTGTGAACACAATTCACCGTGCCATCCACAAATGTAGGTTAAAGCTCTGCTGCTCAAAGAAAAAGAATATAGGAACATAACCCAGAAAGCTGGGTCAGCTGGAAAGCTGTTCTGCGGTCACAGATTGATTTTTTTCCTTAAACACGGATGCCACACCCTCTAGACTAAAGAGAGGAGGATGCATCCAGCTTGTTGTTATGGCTCAGCTCAAAGTCCTGCATTTCTGATGGTATGGGAGAGCATCAGTGCTTATGGAATCGGAAGCTTGCACATCTGCAGAGGCACCATCAATGCTGAAACGTATATACAAGTTTTATAGCAACAAACGCTCCCATCCAGATGATGTCTTTGTTTTTCAGGAAAGGCCTTGCATATTTCAGCAAGCAAATGCTAAGCTGTGTTCTGTATCTAGAAAAAAAAATCTGACCTATATTTTCTACTTGAGTCAGGAGACACTGGTAGCTGACTTATATGGTTAAGAAATTGTGACCTAGTCAAATATTTATATTAGCAAGCTTTGAATGGATGATGCAAAAAGGTGAGAGAGATGGCAATAACAAGTGCCGGGAGCACTAACTTTTATTTCAAGTAGTCACTTGAAATGGAAAAGTTTTCCCCTCACAAAAGTCCAGCAGCTGGTGTCCTCAGTCCCCAGATGTTTTTGGAGTATTATTAAAAGACGATGCTACACAGTTGTAAACACGGCACCGTCTTGACTTTTTTGAGATGTGTTCATCATTCAAAGTGAGCTAACATTTTCTCAGTGAAATGTTTGATATGTTTTCTGTGATATTTTAGGAATACGTACAGTACGGCTTTATAGCTTTAGAAAATCATTGCATTCTGTTTTGTTTTGTTCCATTTAAAAAAGGTTTCCAACTCTTTGGCACTGGGTTGTAATTTCATGTCGTAAATGTCTTTTGTCTTTGCTTCTCGTGAGTCAATGAATCGCTATAAGCTTGCACAGAAGAACAGACCCACGATATTACAGAGGAGCTCGATTATTTGATTGTGCGCAGTGAATACATTCCAGGCATTGCTTCACTTTCTCCCTAAACAGGTTAAGTCATTCTACGTCCTTACGCAGATCGATCATGTTTATGTGGTGCTCCTACACACTGCAAGCTTGTTTACTTGCATTCCTTCCTTTGATTTCAGTCCTTCTACCGGTTGCTCGTGAGCTCACTCTTTGCTTAATAGAAATGTTCTCATTTGTAAACACTGTCTGAATATTTCCAATATGGGATGTGATGCAATGACCCTACCAGTGATCACTGGTATTCCTCTCATACTCCTATCATGTACAATCAAGGGTTGGCCTGATGATACAAACAGATGAGATTATTTTTTTAGTGGGTTCTGGTTAGCAACAGTAAGAAACAACTTTGTTGTTTGCCCCTTTTTTTACCGTTTGTATATTTTTGATGATGATCTCAAGGGAGGAAACTGTGAGCAGCTATCACTGTAAGGTTGAATAATAATTCAGTTTTGCTCCACTTTTATTCTCGCACGGTGACTGAAATAAATCACAGTACCGCATTTGTTAAACACATTATACAGTAGATGACCTAAGCCCTCACAGAATAACTGATTTACCGATGATAATATTTAATGGATGTGACATCTCTAAGGTGACAGAGTCGTTGTTTTATCAACACATGCACTAAATTCTAATGAGCATCTTACCATTTGCTTCTCTTTTTATTCTTCGTTTTCTTTTTTCTTTGTACTTTTTCTGTCTTTTGCACTTAAACTTGTCCGAGCGAATCTTCTAGATGATTTATATTTAATCAAAATCTGATATCAACTCTGTGTTTCCCTGTGTGTGGCACTTAAATATGCAGAGCAGCAGGGGGAGTGTTGTTGGGACTGAAGACACGGAGGGCAAGAAGGATAGCAAAGGAGAAAAGGGCAGAAATACTGTGTCACTTAGTCATGGGGAGGCTTTCTTCTGCCATCGGAGCTGAATAATGACCTCACCTAGTTCTTTTCATCACTTAATTACAGCCATTAACTTCAGGTTAATCATAATCATCCCTTTCGCTGAGAGGGAGACCCTGCTGGATAAATATTGCCCTGTTAAGGATGATGCAATCTATTACCCTGTTGTACAGGGTTCAAGATTCCTTTTTTGTTACATCTCACAAAAGGCCACAGGCAGAAGAAAGTGAAATTCTTAGGGTTTGGCTACTCAATGTTGTAACTGTAATAAATGACTGTTAGAGTATAGTGTAGGCCTCATATCAAACACTATAGCTGTCTGAGGTAAAAGAGGTGTGCTTTTGTTTTCCCCCACGGTTGTCCCAGGTGAGCTCCTCTGGGATATGAGCACAGACAAACCTGCAGTTGCTTGCTGCAGGTTTGTATTAGCAGTCCAGCTCTCTCTCCTTTCCTCCTGTAGTTCGAGGTTAGTTCCTTGGGTTCATTGATGCTGGAGAAGAAGCTCTGTGTCATATTTCTGACCCCAGTCCATTGTTTTTGGTAATCAGGCTTATCATTGTTGCACCGACAGTTAACTTCAGAAATACAAGAAGTAGATGGGTGTGTTCAGAACTCACGCCTCAGAAACTCTGGAGTAGCTGTGGCTCAGGAGGAGTCGAGCCATGCGCTAAAAGGCCAAGGATTGGTTTAATCCCTGGCTCTTCCAGTCCACATGCCTAAGTGTCCTTGGGCAAGATACTGAACGCAAATTTCCCCGATGCATCCGGTGGATCCTGAGTGTGTGAGTGATAGTTAGAAAGCACTTAAAGGTCTAGAATAAAGCCCTGTATAAATACGTGTGTGTGAATGTGGCTGTAGTAAGTAGTGCTTCGAGTGCCCAGCTGGGAAGAAAAGTGCTCTATAAGCACTTCATAAGCTCTATAAGTACCAAGTCCTGTTTTGAGGGTCAGAGGGGTGCCTGTCCTCATCATCTGACATCAGTGCATACTCATAAGCCCAGCAAGTCCCTGCCTTTAAACACGATAATCGCATTAATCCTGCAATCCTGCTAATTTCAAAACATTCTTTAAGACCTGGATTTCCTCTAAACCCATGTAAAGAATGGTAGCCTGCGGCCAGGGTGATGTACATGTACTGTAGGTGATGGAAAGACACTTCTTTACCCTTTTGTTATGTTAAATAGTGGCTGGGTCGGTGATGTTGCTATGACAACCTAAAGTAAAAGTTGTGTTTTACTGCTGCAACTAAAACATTTGAAAAAATGCCATTGCTACTTGGAAAGCAAGTGATCTTTGTTTCCGGTTTACTGATAGTTAAAGAGTTTTTAAAGACAACTTGTTGGTGAATACACATTTTTTCTGGTGACCAGAGGTTGCAAGAGAGTCACTAACCAGTCTCTAGTAATGAACAACTCGACTAAAGGAATGGATATTGATTAAAATGAAGTTGAGGGGCATCATACTTATCTGCAAACAGAATTATTGTGAACTACTTTTAAATGTATCAAGGATGACAACATTAAAAACTCATCTATCCGAGGTTCACCTCAGATGACAATGGACCACTGTAGAAAAGAATTATATTTAGCCCTTTAAAATGTCAGTTCGTAGTTTTTAATATATATTGTTACTGTAACTACTGTACAATTCACAACTTCCAAGTCTATTCACGTCAAACACCTGTCAGATGTCGGAAGGATTATATCTCGACAGTCTGTTGCATTAAGAAGGGATATTTAACACGAAACATTAGGGTGCTTTCACTAATTACTTACATGCAGGACAAATGATCCGATGATGTCCCTGCCAACGCAGGCAAAACCTTAGGTGTGTGCACCAGGATCTGTTACGCACCACCCGTGAACCCCAGATGCACAAACACAGAAACAGTAACGTGATACACCGTCTTTTCCCCAGTAGGCAGATTTATGCACATAAATCATTTCCTATGCTGTGTTTTGGGGGATTTATAGCAATAATAGGCAATCGCTGCCATTCCCATCCTGTTCTCAGAGTGCAATCTCTGGGAAAAAACCTCACAGGTCTTAACTTTTGGTCACAACAGGTTTTCAGTTGCAATATTACCTTTTGCTCACCTCACAGCCACTAAACCTAATAATCATGTGTTTCTGTAGAGTTACCTGCCCAATAAAATCTCCAAGAGCTTGGAAACAGCAGCAGGCCAGCATGCTACGGTGTTTTGGAACATGTACACATGACCTCTTTCTGCTGTTTGATCGTGTTGATTTTGCTGGGAGGGCCCACTGGTAAAACATGGAGACTGCTTATATAACAGTAAAGCCAATGTCACATCTAATAGACGTCTTGATTTTTGTGTCATTCACAGCTTTGAACCTTATTGTTGTTTCGTCTATAGATGGTTTGATAAGAGGTAATATGAAGTAATATGACCTTGTGACCCTGATGTAAACAATATGTAGGCAATTGGAGTTTCCAAGAAGCATATCTAGCTTATATAAAGCTATGGCTACATTATAATTACCTGAAACATGAGACAAAACCAGACTGGCCATAACTTTATAAGTGACACAGAAGTACAATACATAAAGCATATGCAGTTCTCTGAGCAGACCTGGGAATTTCAGTGACTTCCTTCATATTAATTGTAGGCTGTGGATGGACTCACTTTATGGGATTGGCAGAAAACAAAGTGAACTCTTAGGTACTCGCCACCCTGCTGCCCTGCTCTGGAGAAGCACAGCTGCCCGAGTCATAAACATTATAAGGTGTATGAGGGGATAACATTATCCTTAAGATGATCATTCCTCTTTATGACCATCATAAATGGATCCTGCACGCTCATTTGCTTTGAAGTACCTGTATAACACGTTTCTCCGAACTACGCCAAGTTCAGCATCAGAAGGCGTTTTCTGTTATTTTGTCTGAAAGGTTCTTGCTGAGCAGACGGTTATTTACATTTTTACTCTATTATTAATTTTACTTTCACTTAACTTTTTGCTGTGATGACTCATATCACTTCATAGTTATACGAGCAGATGTTTTGGCAGATAAAGTTACTGTAGAATACTTAGTTGTTGATGTTGCCTGTGTTCTCTTATTTCTTTTTAGATAGACTGTCTTGTCTTGCGTGAGAACTGGAAGTTAGTAAAAAATGCCTCAGCGAACCCTCTTCGAGCCAGCAACACTACTGCGCCACGTTTTCTACATCGTTTAAATGACGTGTCTGTTTTTATAATGACAAGGCGCTCACAGAGGATGCGCCACTGACGTACTTAGGCACAAGGGTGCAACGGGGCCACCTCTCCAGCGTTTTATCTATTTCCTGTGGCTACTGTTCCCTTGCTTTCTCGCTCTTTACCCACAGGATGTAAAGTGGAGATAGACAGGAGGGGCTGTTCTAAAGCATTGCTGGGGAATTATGAGTGGGTGACTGCCAGGTCAAACGTTTTAGTTAGGAAACAGGAATGAAGCTAGACTACAGTGCTGGAATCGGCATTTACAGTTTGGAATGTCAGCACATATTCAAAATGTATTTATTTATCTGTTACATTTCTTTTTAAAAGAAAAAAAATCATTTAACCAGGAAAAGTTCAAGAAGCACAGATAATCATAGGTTATATAAATTAGTAGCACATACACAGTTAAGTAAATATCAGAAAGAAATATCAAAAATTACAAACTTCAGTGTCAATACAAAAAACAACTATTTTTTGGTGTAATTCTGCAGCTGATTGCAGAAGGAATATTTTACTTTAAATACACTTTTTCTAAATTTAGAGCAAACGGCCGTACCACCCTGAGCACAATCTTTTCTTCATCTACACACTTAAGGATAACAGGATAACAGAAGCAAGGACTGAAGAGGAACAAAAACTCAAAGGCCACGCCGTCTATTGCTGATTAACTGTAGCTGAGTGATGAATAGGATTTAACTTTAAAAAAGATTCAGAATACTTACACTTCGCGGTTTTCACTGTCAGATTTGCTGATTATGATACACACACATACACATAACTATTTTTCCTTTGACAACGTGAGCTATGACACTGGCCATTTTAAATGTCATCAAGAACTTTTTAAGAAGATTGACTAAAGTAAGCTGGAAAATCATTTTTGGCTTGAGGTTCCTGTACTTATACTGCCATTGCCAAAGTGTGCTTCCCCACAGCAAAACTGATCAGACATTGCTGTGTCGCAGAGATATTTTGGGTTCGGCCATTCGCAATGACATCATCGAGGAGTGCGCCCTTTTTAGCAAAAGGGAGGGAGAGCAATTAGACAGAGCAATTAACCTTTAAAAGGTTGCCTATCTGCAGTGAGCAAGGATGAATAATAGCAAGGTCGCCAGTATAAATCCAAGGCGCTGCCATGCTGAGATCCTCCCAAGAGACTGCTGAAGTAAATGACTGCAAGGGCAGCATCCAGGAGCTTGGTCAGCCAGTAATAGGAGAGATTGCTAAATCACATTTTAGCATCAGCATTTTAAAAGAAATACACAAATATATTTTGTATGAAAATTAGGAAATATTACCTTGACCGATAATTTGTTTTCCACATGTCATTGTTTTTTGTGACAGGACTTCTTTTGTTTTCCTCACATCACCATTAATTACTTTCAGGACATTACAATACATGGACATGTTGCCAATCTAGCTCTGTTTACACACCTTGAGAGGGACAATAAGATGGTATTTACCTTCCGAAGAGGAGTTGCTCAGAGACAGTTCAATTTCTGCCTCAATGTAAAGCACGTTGAAAGTGTCACACCGCCACTTTGCAAGAGTGATTGGTTATAGATTTAGAAAAAGATGTTAGTGCAGGAGGACATCCATCAGTTCTGCAATGCCTTGCACTGACAGCGGGAACAGTTGGGTGTCGTCAGAGTGACGTCGGGTGCGAAAGCAGAGGTTGTGCATGTTTCTGCATGATAAGGATCGGTGTGCATTTCGGGTCCTTGTTGTTGAGTATTAACCTCCTACTACGTCATCAGCTGCTGTCGCCCGATGGCAAAACATGGGAGTGTACCAGTATGTACACTAGAACAAAAGGATCTAGCACTTCAAAATATCTATATTATAAAAATGAGCAAAAATAACAGTAATATTTGTATTTCCTGCTTGAAATTTAAGCAGTCATACATATAATTTTGTGTATATGGAGCCAGACCACCGCTACATTTTCGGAGCACAGCAGCCAGAAATGATTACTGCAGTCCATCGCCGTGTAAAGGAAAGAACAATGATTCTAATTATCCTCACTGATGGGTTTTACATGAGTTGACATCCAACTAGTCAAACTATTGCTCTTATCTGTATGCAGGCAGGGTTGCAGATCCCCTAAGTACCTATTTTTAACTATGACGAAATGCAAATGACCCACACAGTACTCTGCACTGCACCTTTCAAGCAGTTGCACGTGAAACACTCCCGAATATGTAGCTAAAGAAAATTTTACGGTGTGTTGACTGAAACCTGGAGTGTGTCCTCAGATGTCATGCTGTACTTCATCATGTAAGGGCAAAAACAGTTTTCCTCAGGGAAGTGGGATGTTTAACAGTTGTGGTTTTGCCGCCAAGGTTCGGTTTAATGACTTTGGATCGTGCAGCCGCATTTTTGGAAGGTACAGACTCGTGAATTATGAATCGAAACATCCTTTTGCTTCCAGAAGATGATGCTGACACTAAAAGCTAATGGAGACAGGCATAAATATCTAGGTGTAATGGGTTGCTCAAAAACACGATGAACATTAAGTATGATGATTTATTTGTTTTTAATGTAAGGTGCTTGTAATATGAAGTATCTGGTAATACATTGCAACAAATAAACTTAAAAACTTTTTTTTGCCTTTTTTTCAGAGAAAACAACTTAAGTTTCAAAAGAAGGACTTTCATGTACATCCATATGTGGTCATTTGCTACGTGAGTATATGCATGGGAGTTTTTATTATGACACTGTATGTGCATCTGTGTTTGGGTTGTTTTTAAGCAATCTATACCAGACTGTTTTTTTCTTAATCATGCCTAAGCACTCCTCATCAAACCTGTTTTCAGACTTGCCAGCTCAGCCGAAAGAGATGCGGGATAAAGCACGTACTGTAATCTTATCAAAAACAACACTGAAATACCCTAATCTCTTCTGCAGTGTTAAAGCAACAATTACAGATGTTATCAAAGCGTTTTGATTTCCTGCCAGTTAGAAATCATGGCTGAAACAAGTGTATCCCCACAGACACAAAAATAAAGATGGAGATCACAGCGGGGCCCGCTGACCACACACACACTTGCCATATTACGTATGCAATAATATCTTTCTAAATAATGTTATGAAATGATTGATTAAAATGTACGTATGTAAAAATCCACAAAAATGTAAACACCACAAATTTAATGCATGTAGGTAAAGCCTCAGTTGCTCACATTAGTGAATGATTTTTGGGGGGCACACTTTTTGAAGTCTCTTTCTAACAGATGCAAACCATTACAGCACAACTGGTACACTGATTACCCCACAACAACTCTCTCTCTCTTTCTCACACACACAGTCACATCTTGTTTCTTTAGAACTGCATTATGTAGCTGTTTTTTTGGAACAGCTGACACATACATGGCAAACAAAGTAGACTGGAGGCAAAAGTACTCTGGAGTGAACTTATGATTATAACCCAGCAGCTCTGAAAATCTTGAATAACAGGTAGGTGGTGTGGAGGAGTCCTTCTGTGGCTTTTTATATATTAACAAATGCTCCATTTTTTCCACTTGCTAGTAAAGGTCAAAGGAACTGCTTCTCCATGTGTAGTTCTGCAAGTCAATAATTTAAGGCTAGGATGACATGATATTGCAACCCAGACTTGTGGCAGTTAGTGATATAAACTTTTATTTATTGATTTGTGCTCCTCAACGTGAATTTCTCAATGTTATTTTGTGTCCCTGAACACAGATTTTGTATGAGATGAAGAATTTGACAAAGCACCACAGGCCTGGCATAAACCACATATAGGCTGTTTTTTTAAGTTTAACATTATTGGAATTTGGATTTTAGCAATTACAAATTTAGTCGAGGGATCTGTCCCAACATTTTAAACATGCCACTTTCTCTTAGAGAAATCCAGTCTTGACCCAAATGATCTGTTTAACTTTAGACCAATCTTTTTAATCTTTTTAGACCAATTTGACTTTTAAGTAAAATTTCTGCAGAAATTCATCTTCCAACAACTGCAGTCTTTTTTAGTTTGATTTGCATTGGTTAGATTCTTCAGCCTGTATTTAAATGATATCATAACATTGTATCTGCACTTCTAAATTATCTTTTGTGTATTGCTGATGGTGGTCATTCCTCTTTGCTTGTATAACTTGGATCTTGCTGGTGCATTTGACACAGGGGGAATCATGAAATGGACTTCCCATCACCAATATTATATTGGTATCCATGGTACCACGCTAAAGTCGGTAGTCATATCTGATTAACAGGTCCTTTTCTGTTGGTGATCAGCTTCTTTGACCGACGGTGTTCCACAAGGTTCCATGTTGGGCCTCATTCAGATTTTGCAATACAAGCTGCCCCTCAGGTCCATACTCAAAGTGTCTATTACTTATATGTAGATGACACCCACCTATACTTACCTCTGAAACTAGACACTGATTTCTTAAAATTTTGTTTAGCTAAGGTTAAAACTTGGCTTTCAAAGAATTTCCTTAAAATTCAGTCTTTTAATGCCAGTGCCCGGCAGATCAGATCACAAATATTACTTAATCTTCTCGATCTCTGGTCTCATACTGTAAACCTCATATAAAGAGCCTTGGTATAATCTTTGATTGTGCTCAGGAATTCGATTTGATTCAATCACGTGCCAAAGCTAGCTTCTTGAGTTAAGACTCTTAGCTAAAGTTAGCTAATGTATACTTTATTGATCCCCATGGGGAAATTCCTCTCTGATTTTAACCCATTCACTTAGTGAAGCTAGCTACAAACAATTGCTTTCCTTCAGTAATCCTGAGAAGGTAATTCATGCTTTAATCGCATCTAGACTGTATTGCTGTAATTCTTTATGGGAGTGGGGAAGACACAACTACCTCCATTACCGTTAAATTGCTCCTTCCAGATTCCTAATTGGTAAAAAGAACCCAGTCATCTATTCTGGCATTGCTACACTGGTTACCTATGCAGTTTAGGAGTCAATTTGTAATCCCCTTTTTCACCTATAAATGTTTACAAAGGCTTGCCCATAAGTATCTGTCATAGATATGACAGCTTTATAACTTTGAATGTTTAGGTCAGCTGTTCAGCAGCTGTTAGGACGAACACCAGATCGGATTTTTCTGCCATTTAGCCCTTTGCAGCCATACCACCGAAAATCTTCCCATCTACTGTAGGTCATGTCATCTGTTTCCCTAACAGAATTTAATTCTAAACTAAAAACTTCTAAAACAGTGCCAATCTGAAAATGAGTGAAAAGGCCAAAGAAAAACTTCAGAAAAGCTATTGTTCAGACAAGAAAGTCTGGCTCCTTGGAAGCAAAACAAAGAAATGAAGGGTGGCTCAAGACTTTTACATAGTACTGTATCTACGTATAACAGATAATAATGATTAAGGATGACCTGTTTATGCAAGAATATAAATGAGTTGGTGTGGTCAGTGACATCACTGACTTCATCTGGTATTCACAGTGACGCATGAAAGGAACAGCTCAACACATGGAAAGAGATTTTTCAAGGAAATGATATTAATGTCAAAATGATGCAGAGCAGCGTGTGCTGTGCACACAACACCTAAACACTGACGTCTCCCTCATAAACAACAGAATACTGAGTCATAATTGCGTATAGTACTGAATGGAGCAACCTGCACTTAATTTGATGAAGGTTATTAGGCGAACAGTTGTACATTATCAATATATTTGTCCTGTTGCTTTCAGCGGCTGCAGGGATGGGAATGGAAGCTTTTTTAGAATCACTCAACATTTTATCATAAATATTTATTTTTATAAACCCATATGTGGAGTCAAGCAGTTAAATTCAAATGCATATGTCACGTGTCAATTCACATGACTTTTAGACAATCAGCATCAATTATGGAAATGGAACATTTAAACTGATTTTTTTTAAGAAAGGAAACTTTATTTTCTTCTCTTCTTCACTAAATATTTTATTTAATATACCAGCTGGCTGATTACTGCAGTATTAGGAAAGCTTTGACTGCCTCAGGTAAATTGTACATCTTGGAAAAATATATCTTCATGGTCTGAATTTTCCAGTAGTGCTT
Organism: Neolamprologus brichardi; assembly: GCF_056152115.1. Classification (NCBI taxonomy): domain Eukaryota; kingdom Metazoa; phylum Chordata; class Actinopteri; order Cichliformes; family Cichlidae; genus Neolamprologus; species Neolamprologus brichardi. Next base: position 34,806,074 of record NC_142118.1, on the reverse strand, counting down.
CTGTTTACTCATATGGTGATCCCCAGCCATCTGGACACAGATCAGACAAAGTCAAACCCCAATTTTCAGAGACAAAGTTTTTCTTTCCAGTCTTGAAGCAGTATCTTTGTAGAAACTATTTTTTGTAAGACTGTATTCACATTTCCTCTCACATACATAAATATTTGTCATTACACAAGCTTATATCAGTTCACCTGTGGACACTTGCTGTGTTTAAAACTTTAATATTCACTTTTTTGTTGTTCTTGTTGTTTGGAAATATAACTTATAACCACAGACACCACATTCATGCTAGATATTTTGCAGTAAATGAAGCAATATTTGTAACATGAACATAATCGGGGACTAAAGAGAAGCATGGGTAATAGAAACACTTAAAAATAAGTCACATGATAATGTTTTGGGAGTGCCAGTAGATTTATATTCTTTTTTTTGTGTGTGTGGATTTAGCCAATTAAATTAAATAAGATAAAAACAGATTTAATATCTGTATGGCTAATTTCAAGCCTCTAGACAATATAAAGCCAGTATAAAAGGTCGAATTCACTTAGTTGTGATAGTAACAGTACCTACATCTAACCAGTCCAACATAGTGCATCACTGTAAACTTACTTATGTAGCTAACACTAACCCTGCCTGCTATTTTCATGCAGCTTGTTGTATAACATAAAATATTTGTTCTGCAAGATAAATGGTAAATGGTAAATTGCCTGCTTTACACTTTACACTTTATGCTTTACACTACATTCAGTCATTCACCCATTCACACACACATTCACACACTGATGCTGGTTAGCTACATTGTAGCCACAGCAATGTTTCACAAAACATGATTCAGCTAAAAATTATAATGTATTGTTCTCATTTCTGATTTAAATACAGACGGGAAAGAATAATAATAATAATAAAAAAATACACATGACATATAATGTAATTGCAAGGAGGTATTTCTGTAGTCTATTGATTACTAGATAGTGGAAAAGGGGTGGGATTAAATAAGCTTATGCTTCTTCCTGCTCCTTTTTGAACATGAAAGTTATTTGTAGTTGTGGTTGCTCGTTTTCTTTTTGTTTTGCTTTGTTTATTTGTCTCTTTTAATTCTATGTTGTACTTTTTTTTAACATGTTCAAAATAAAGATTCAATCAAATCAAATCAATGTACATATAAACGTCTTCACTTGCTGACAGTCCTTAGCACGGAAGATAGTCTCTCATCTTCTTCTCCTGTTTTCTCTTATTTATTTATTCATTTTTGACATCTTTCTTCTTCTTTTTTTTGTCTTCCTGGTACAGAAACTGTACATTTAACTTAAAGGGACGTTTTGCTAAACAAAATTCACAGAAACACTTTGTGTTTGGTAATATTTGTTAAGCCACTTGAAAAATTGCATTTAAAATTCAGTTAATTAAATTAAGTTCATGATTGTGCCCCAGTACTGCAACTGCATCTTTATGTTTGCACAATGAATGCATAACCTGGATGAGAAGGAAAACGGATATGTTGATGGTACAAGCTAGCCTTGAGAGGTTATTATTGCTCATTACTGAGCAAGTATCACTATAGCATCACTGCAAGCAACGCCAGGTTGTGGCACATGAAAATTAAGTCATTCAATAGTAATATGCTTAAACCTACCTATCAGATTTATTAAACAGTAAATGAAAGTGCCGGAACGCCGTTCTGGATCGTTCCGGCCCACTTTAACTGCCAGACATAATTTAAATAGAAAAGAGAGGTTTCTAATATCCAACAGGGTGTTTGATGTGATTCCTTGGGAACACTTCAAACGATTGGAAGAGTGTTTGTGTCATTTTAATTATGATCAGGAGTCACATGTATTTCATGTTGGACAAGCAGGTGGATAGTGAGTGGCCCTGCTTGTCACAGAGGGATAGAATTGCTCAGATCTCTGAGGACAGCTGTGGCAAAAGATGAAGTTAAAAGAGGTGGATGGGGACAGAGGTAGCAAGAGTACACCAGTGACCCTTGGCTGAGCTCTCCCACAACTTGCATCAGCGGAAATGTGGGAGGGGGAGGAGCACTCACAAAAAGTGCAGTCACACTAAAGAGGGAAACGAGGGTGAGAAGCCACAGGCAGGGGGAAATAGAAACAGAGGAGTAGGGTGGGAATGAAAAAAGAACAAGATGCAGTGAGCATGAATGATTAGAGGTTCGGGTTTACCAAAACATGACTTAAGAAATTAACAGTGAATAGCCCAGTCAAGGTCAACAACAAAGAGTTAGAGAGGTGGCCCTGAAGGCAAAGACACGACAAATGAGTTTAAGCCATATACATCTGATATATACAGCTTATTGTATATTTCAGGTGCCACTTTGTCTATTTAAAAGAGATAAGTGATCCTTGGCAGCAGGGAACGTATGCCTTTTGTTTTAATGACCAAACAAATGAATTCATAAGAACCAGTTCAACAGAAATAATGTGAGAGTTCTAAGTGCATATGAGTCTCTTAGGCCAGGTAACATATGCATTTAATTACACCATTTTTTAATTAAAAAATAAGAAACATTATTGGGACTTGAGTTCAGTTTCTTTTTGAGAGGATCGTGTGTAAGGAGTTAATGTTTTAATTTTCAGGGAGTTATATAAAACCAGCAAATTAACATGTATTTAGATGCTTTTACCATGAAGGACTGAAGAAAACCCACCACTCTGCTGATATGCCAACAACTGTGTCACCCACGCTGCATGCAAATCCTACTGAAAGGACTTGTCAGCACACAAATGCACATAATGTTTGCATCATTTGATCCATCATAATGGTAGATGGTGAGTTCTATTTTAAGGCAGTCAACCAATGCAGAAAAGGGTAGGCAGGCTTAAAAGTACTGTGTAGTAAAGTTTCTTTTTTGGTGCCATCATAATCAAAAATGCTGTGTTACTGAGTTAGAATAGTATTGATAAAAACATCATGATCATCATGATCATCTCTACAAATAGATATCTATTTACAGATATGCAAAATGGGTATGCAAGGCATCAGTTACATTTAAGCAAGTTTTGCTTGTGTGCACGAAACAGAGAGCATGGCGAGCAAGTAAGGAACCCCATTTGCCAAATGTATAATAGCACTGACGATTGTCCAGCAAGACATTTGCATTTTTTTATGGGTATTTAAAAAATATCTGCACTTGTAAACAGTGATCACTGTGTACCTTAAAGTTTTGAACCAATTCAATTCAATTTAATGTTATTTATATAGCACCAAAATCACAACAACAGTTGGTAGACCCTGCAATAATATATACAATAAAACCCCCCAACAATCATATGACCTGCCATACGAGCAAGCACTTTGGTGACAGTGGGAAGGAAAAACTCCCTTTTAACAGGAAGAGACCTCCGGCAGAATCAGGCTCAGGGAGGGGCGGGCATCTGCCATGATAAAACCACATTCCCATTATCCACAATCTGGATATCCTGATTTTACCGGAAAGACAGCGGCTAAATCCACAGTCCCAGGCTTGATTCAAATAAGATGGGAGCTTATGACCCTGAACCATGAAAATTTAACATAAAAGCTACAAAAGCAAGTATTATTCTATAAATTCTACTAACATGCCACAGTTTGCCATGAATTCTTTCAAAAGTAACTCCTTGCAGGATTGTATTATATCCGGTGGTTGTGGTTTACAAAGATCAAATGTGTCTTCATTCATAAAGATACTTAACTCAGTGATGATGATGGAATATCCATGGCAACAGAAATGAATAGGACTGCAGTTATTACACTCGCCCTTTGATTCCCTACCTACATGTTGTCATGCTCCTGCAGTAGTTCATCTGGGCTCTATTATCATAGGATCATTTACGTTGTTTAACACATCATTAAAACACTCGTAAAAATCCCCTTCTTAAACCTTGTATCTTTCCACAGTGAGCCTATTTTTAATGTTGTCAGAACACTTAATTGTTTCCTTGTTGCTAAAAATACACCAAAGAAGGCTTGATTTACATGTTTAGCGAGTCACGGTCATAAAATTAAGACGTGGTAATGATAAGCTTGGGAATTTTTTAATACGATTTATGAGCGTTTGAGTTCTAAATTGGAAAGGAGGCTCTGCAGATCATGTTTATTCCATGCATTCATATTTTTTAAACCATTTGCATTATGTTCAAGTGGACAGTTAACACAAATTTCCAGATTTCCAAGGTTAAGTCACTGTGCTCAGGGTAAGCTAATTCATATTAGGCTGTTTATATTTCTGTATGTGTTGATATGGCCCACCTTAAAATCAAAATGCTAAATTTATGTCACACCCAGTCCATCTGAGTGTTTGTGTTCTGTTTTTTTATTTCAAGGAAGTGATGTAACCTACAATAACCTACAATAAACAAAAGCTTCCCGAGAGCGAAAAGAAAGAAAGAAAAAAGGCTTTTGAATCAGTGATCGATGAGGTGGCTTTATTTGTCTTCAAAGACTTTGAGAGTCACTCAGGCTGAGTTTTGGCCCTCTCTATGCTCTTTCAGTGGTTGAAGCAAAGCATGTAATATGCCTCAGTTCTCGCTGGAAGCCTACCCCTGCTGTTGCAAACAAAAAGATCAAACAATGCTACTTTTCTCAGTCTGGCGCGACATATCAATGGCTATTTTTCTCCACATCTACCTCCTTTTTCCGCCTTTTTGGCATTCATGTTTATACATTGCCTTGTTTTGTACCCTGTGCCCAGTGGCCATCAAATAAAAGAAGCTGGGATTCTTTCCCTTGTTTTCATTTGCGAAGAGGTACGTGCTGGGAATATCCATGGCTACTCATATCAGAGGTCATGTAAACCCTGCCCTTTGACTGTGTGGTTTTGGCATTTTTCTTTGTGTTGAGTCTAAGTAATGTGGAACATTGTGATTTAATCATGCAGCAACTAATTTGATCAAGGAGGCTAACCTAGTTTTCTTGTGCAAACGTTCACTCTCTCCGGGTATGTGAAAAAGGTGCTGGAAATGGTCCCACTTTATACAAATCATAAAGGGGGCACGTATTTGAGTACCTTGGCCTGTTAGCTAAACAATTCACAGTGTATTTTTTAGTTACTGTTGTATAATTAGGGTTTCATAATATATAATCCAATATATACAATTCAGAACCTATATTGGATAAGTACAAGAAAACGAATGGATGGAGTCACCGTCTCTCCCGGTTTGAGGCTGCGTTTCATCCGTGTCTGTTGCAACCCAGTATCACAGCAAAACGTGTAATAGACACGCCAGCCTACTATGGACACTTTTACAGAAGTTGCAGTAAGCTGCTGTGCCAACAGAGGGAGATATTTTATTTCATGCCAACGTGAAAATAATCGCGGGACACCGTTTAAACAGGTATTATTAACACATTTACATGTAAATACATATTAGCTGCCTAGCGCAATTGTTTCTGGCGATTACGGACCCTGAAATGTACCACATACCTTTCTTGTTCACAAGTGACTTCTTGTTTTTAACTTTACTATCTCCCTCTGCTGGTAATGCAGCCTCTGCATCCACTAATACAACTTCTGCATGCGTGTCTATCACATGCTTTGCCATGGTATCGGGTTGGCTGTTGGGGATCTTGCCAAAATTGATGGAATTATGAAGACAGAAAAGCGTTGTCAGATTTGATCTGCAATGCAATGCTGTCTGGCAAGCATGTGATTGGCAACAACGTCATGTTTAGCATGACAACATGATCACAACACATTGCCAATGCAGTAAAAGCATACCTGGATTGAAATACAAAGCGCAACACTGTCAGTTATGACTGGCCTCCCCAGAATTTTGAATACTTTCTCATATTTCTGAAGAAACTGCATTAGATAAATATACGATAAGGTATGGCAGAGCTTTCAGACTCAGTCCCTTTCATCTATACAGTAGGTAAACCTGATCGCTGTTCACATCACAGGTCTTTAAAACCCTCCTATTGTTTTTAAAGGAAACTTTAAACAGCGTAAAACTGGTATACAAACGTGATAATGAACACTAAACCTAATGAATCACACTTCCCGGTGAAGGTTTTCCTGTGATGACAAAGAGGATGTGTGTAACTTTCTTCATGTTAGGTGATTCATCTTTTTTAACAACTGTTGGTTGGCATCACTTCAGGTAACCGTCCTTCAAGTAAAAAAAAAAATCTAGTGAGTCTAAATGAATCATAGACTTCATTATTCTGACATGTAAACAATGTAGGTAGTCTCTTTCATGTATTTAACTAAGGATATGATGCAATCTAAAGAAAAAATGACAAAATATAATAATGATAATAATATTGTAATAATGTTGCAGTAACCTTAATTTGATGCTTTTAGTGTTGTTTAAAATGTATAATGAGATTCAAATGCACATCAGCAGACAGAAAGGCACAATGATAATAACACAAATCAGAACATCACTGTGCGCATCAGCACATACTGCTCACTCCTTCGCATTAATACCCATTGCAAATTGTGGTGAGATGGACAGAGAAACGTCACTATGGCAATATGGCAACTCATTGGTCCTTGGATGACTTCAATAAACCTTGCTGATATAGTCAGCTCACTGCAGAGGTACTCCTCTGGTCTAAGACCCATTTGGATCTGCAGGAAGTGCCACTTGTACAGGTATGTAAAAAGCTAGGTGCTGTGGCTTCTAGAAAGCTAAAACTCTGAGTCTAGCCATGAATTCCTTGATAGGAAAATCTGTGTGTAATTAGCTCACAGTGTTCACGGATTTAAGCATGTCCAAAGGAGACAATGAATCCAGAGTATTAAATTTTGCTCAACACAATTTAACTATTTAGCTGACTTGAATTGGCTGGAATCCTAGACTATATTACCTTTTCTTGTAATTTGATGGTAACAGTGCAAGCAAGAGCAACATTTTATACTTATGTAGTTATGATGTCAAGGACTGATAGACCAATACTGGTACTTTATCTGAAGTCAACGTTACTTGGCATTACTTTAAATATTTCTCACTATGCCGAATGCTTGATCTTATATAAATATATGGATTGAATTTGACTTGGACAGGGGTGTAATAAGAATGGATAAGCTGGTCTTATTGTAAGGCTTATCAACACCACCACAGGCATAGCAGTGCTAACCCATTTGGTAACTTCAGACTTGGTATGAAAGGCTTTACTAAAAATAATAGGAAGTAATGAAGGCTGCTCTATCAACGTACATGCTAACATGCATGATGTTAGCTTCAGAGATGGAAAAGGAACCAGTTTAAAATAGAATGGCGACTGGTTTTAATTCAATTTTATTTCTTTTTTTTTTTTGTTTCATTTGAGGGCAATCAAAACAAATGCATGCTGATCAGCGCAATGCATGAGGAACATGTCTGCTGCAGTATTTATCTTACTCTGCTTTGACTCAAACATTTCTTGCTATGGATACAGTGTGTGATGAGTGAGCTCATCTAGTATCGTATCAGAGTGTATTTTTATTTTAATAATAAAATATTTATTTTTAAAAATCGACAAGAAATCTACATTATTGTGTTTTATAGCTAGTTCTTTTATTCTGTGCACATAAACAATATTACCTGCAGCACTGAAACAATGTGGGGAGACTCTTTTAAAACATGCAGATGACAGTTCACATGACTGACACGATCTCACTGATGGAACGACAGCGATTTGTAGGTGGCCTCAGGAAAAATTAAAGGTTTACTTCTTTAAGATGTGCCACACATTCAGCTTCCATGACTAGTGTAATCCCTCGGTTCAAGGTCTGCAATATGAGGATCAAAGTAAGTTAACAGTAAATGGCTAATAGCAAACAGACAAATACAGTATGTGTAGTATGCTGTAAAAATGAAAATTACCCTGCAGCTTTTTCTCCTTCACAACATAATAAAAGCTATAATAATATATAGCGCTTTTCGGGACCCCTCAAAGCGCTTTACAATACCACTATTCATTCACACACTGGTGGAGGCAGCTACAGTTGTAGCCACAGCTGCCCTGGGGCAGACTGACAGAGGCGAGGTTGCTATATTGCGCCATCAGCCCCTCTGGCCAACACCAGTAGGCGGTAGGTGAAGTGTCTTGCCCAAGGACACAACGGCCGAGACTGTCCGAGCCGGGGCTCGAACCGGCAACCTTCCGATTACAAGACGAACACCCAACTCTTGAGCCACGATCGCCCCGACATAAATAAATCATTCACTTTTGCAACCCTTTACATCTTATGGTCATGTCTGCAGCTGTGCAGTGTTGCAGTGCATTTGCCCACTCAGTGCAACAGTAGCAAAACAAAAAAGAAAAATATATATAACACAAAGAAATTGAGAAAAGTAAAGTTTCTGTTTGGTTTCCTTTAGATGTTTTAGAAGCTACTCAGATAAACTTTCTTGACCACACAAAGATGCCTTTACACAGTCATTTATCTCCTCTGGCAATTTCTTGGCCACCTTGTGCAAAAAAACCCTAAAAAAATTAACTTGCAGTGATCATACCGTATACCAATTTTTTTTGTGGTAGATAAATGTGCTGTAATATAATTATACCTGTCAGGCAAATAGTACAAAGAGCAAGTTTGTCTTCTGTGCAGGTGGCGCCAAAATGTGGTTGATGATGAGCGTTGTATTCATCTGAGACCTCACCTGGCATTTTCCAACCTCTTCCTCTCATCTGCCATTACACTAGGCGGGTAAAGACATGTTTGACATATTTCATGTTTGTGCGTTAAAGTAAACAGTGTTAAACGGCTAATCTCTACATCGAGGTTGCATGCCTTTCGTCTATAAATCATCGCCTCTAATCAAAATCTCCCACTGTGCAGTGGGTCTTAAACTGTTTTAATGGCTTTTGAGGGATGCAGATCATTACATCTATTTATGTACTTAATGTTTACTACTATTTTTTTTATCACTTGCTTGGAGATGCCTATTGAAAAACAAGAAAAACATGTTTCGAGTTGTTACAATTCTGCAGACGTGTGCACATTGCAAATGCACATTGCAAAGTCAAATTTCAGCCATATTTTGGAAATGACCCATTCATGACTTGTTGTCATACAATGACAAAATCAGGCTAATCCCCACTCACCCACCCACCCACCTATTTAAGTACATCTTCCAGCAGAGCAGTTGTTCAGGAGCAGGGAAATGAAGGAACTCATACCTCTGTGCAAGACCAAGCAACTCTGCTGATTTACTCTACAGCTTGACTTTCCAGAGCATGGGTGGAAAATGAGGCCTTTATCATGAAAAGAAGACCACACAAGAGCTGCATAGGTATTAAACTTTCCCACTAAAAGTTTATTGAGTTATTTTGGTCACAGAATTGCAATATCCAGCCCGTAATGCAAAAGAAAAAGAGGAAAAAAAAGAATCCAGCTTAGTAGTTTTTCACATTAAAACCAGGTCCAGTTCCCCGAAGCAGCAACGTGCTGGGCAGGTAAATGCTAGCAGGGAATCCTCAGGATGCTTCATGGTGTGAGGGGGTTTCCCATTATTCAGGAATATAGAAGCACAACCACTGCAGACCTGTATATCTGTGTTTGGCCTGATGTGTTTCTCTTGGTTTCCCGAGATGTAATTGGCCACTAATTTGTCCCAGATAACCTCTTATTCCCCAATGCCCCCTGATACGGGGGCAAAAGGCAGGAGATCAGATAGGCTTGGGGCTTAAGAGGTTAACCAAGTTGCTTTCAACATAATATCGTCTTCTATCTTCACTCTTGATCAGTTCTAGATTCTTCTGGTGAGTTACTAGGATCCTGAAGCAGTTGAAAAGTGAGTGGTAACCGTATGTTTCTATCTCCAGACATGAACACTGTGAACAAATTTAAGAATGGTGTGGATTTATGCTCAGTTAAGCGGTAGCTAATGTGACATAGCATTTGGACATCACACATGACAGTCGTGATAATACACCACTATAATTAGAAAGGGACCGTTGATAATAAAACCAGTGACGTCACATATCACTTAAGGGGATGTCATAAGGACGTTGGTGTAATCTCCTTAACAAAATGGAAATCCTTGTGCATCTTTAGCTTGCTGGCTTCTTATTTTACTGCCTGTAGTAAGACAGGAAAATAAAATCAAATGGGATAGAGCAGGAATTCCAATGAGTTGTTTTTTCTGTTTTTAGTTGCTTTTTGGAAAAAAGGGCACATGCCCAAGATTATAGCAGCATTGTGAAAGCTCACATTTTTAAAGCAAGCAATTTTAATGCAGTGTATATACTGAATAAAGTTCTCACAGTCCAACGTATCATTATGAAATTTCACAACTATGTGTACTTCTGGTGCCTATAATTGTTCACTTTCCCAGGGCAGTAATGGAAAAGCCTTTGTTCTTTGGCAATCTAGGTGGAAAGCTGGACAGATGTTGACTTCGCTAACATAGAGGCCCCAGGTTAATGAAAGCACGATTTTACGGGGGTGGTGAAAAACCAACTGTATAGAAAAGAGGAGGCGATCAGAGTATTATGATTCAGGCGATTTATTATATCGTGGTTTATCTTAAAATTGAGCTAATATGTTACGCAGTTATCCATCATACTGACACCGTGGCATGATTGTTGCAGACTGTTGTGGATTTGAGATTCCTGTAAGATATCTTTGCACAGTTGAGGGATTGTGGGAGAGAGACTGATGCAATTAACTCATTGTTAGCATACAAGCCATTAAAAAAATGAAAGCATATAGAGCTTTATAAAAACTCATAAAACCGCTGTTGCAATGGAGGGGGAAGGGGGGTTCCTTGGATTTCAGCCCAGAGGCTTGTGAAAACATTTTAAGCCAACTAAAAGTAGCTACAGTTTGGGCCAAAGTAGAGTTTTATATTCATCTTGAGGATAAAATACCCAACAACATAAGCGTTACACCAGTTGGTAAATTATGCTGCAGTTCTGATTTTATTTTAGGTTTGCTGGGCTCTGTATGAAGGTCTTACTCTTATTGATTATTCATAAATATGATTGTGACGTAGCTAATTCCTACTTGCACACCTGGTAGTTGTAGTTTTATGTGATAATGTCAACCTAGCAAGAACAAAACCAATGAGAAGGACCTGACCAGCCAAGTGTGTCATATTAGAGGCCAGTGGACATTGTGGAGCTGTTCTTCAGCACCAGTACTACAAGAAACAAAAAATCTTTAGCCTCTGTGTTGCTTTGACATCACCTTGAGTAAAGACAGTTGTGAATATTCAATTATTTTATGGCAAGATTTCCCATATTCTATACACACAAACTTGACTCTGTTAGTATAGATTTTTTTAATGACTAATCCCTCCTTCTCTTTCTTACAATATCTTCTTATGCTGACGTCACTTTTACCCTCAAGTCTTTTTCTTTGTTTGCTTAAACAACCAACTTTTCAATTGAATTACATCCTTTGACATTGGGTTAAAGTCACAGAGCCCCTTCCATTGATTAAGCCATTGTTTGCCCTAGTTTCCTTGTGCATTTTTATCACGACTTCCTCAAAAATGAGTCAGCTGCTTTTGAAAAAGGCAGATCAAAAGCTCTGCTGTCTAAGCATAAGAGAATGGCCTTGACTCCTACATTAACCTCTGCATCTCTACCCACCCTTCCTGAAACCCACGCCCTTCATCATCATAATATTTTTTTTGGGTGGACAGCAGAATTTAAAAGGATCTTCCTGTCTCTTAACATAAACTAACTTACAGTATTTACCAACTGTAAATACTGTAAGTTAGCTGCCAGGGTTACCAGGGTTATACGGACACTGGCTGAATTAGGACAGTAGTTCCTTAATTCAAATCCCCAAAAACTAAGTTTAATTTATTTATTTTACCCAAAATATTTTTCCCACAAACATATAGAAATATTTTACCCTTCTTTAAAATGTTGAAATATGTTTTTAGTTTTAAACTAAAACAAATTTTTTCCATTTTATTCACATTAACAGCCAGTTGAGGGGGTTTGGGCATCTGAACGTGACCCCTCATGGACCTGTGGCAAGTGTTCTGTATAGGTGGAGGCCCAAGGGCAGGCCCACGGCATGCTGACGAGATGAAGAGATGTTATGAGCTGGACATGAGAGAGAGAGGGAGGTTTCAACTCAGGTAAACAGCAGAAATTGGATGGATCAATCACGTAAGCTCAACTTTGATAGTTTGAGTATGTGTCACAAATGATGAACTTTCACAAAATACTGCTCAGCAAATAGAAATTACAGTGTGAAACTTCAAGGCTGAGTAACAGTATTATTTCAGAGGTGGGATGACTTTTTTTAAATCTTAACAAGGTACTCGGCTGGGTTGTAAAAGCCCGGTTCTTTAAGCCCTCTGTTTGAACTGTTCTGTTTACAGCTAACTCGATACAAGGTCCCAGCAGTAGCCACCACCTGAACTGAGATCAGACATCTCAATTAAGTAATGCGGGTTTTCATTTTTTCCAGTCTGGCCAAAGGGAAGTGATTCCTTCAACCAACCCCTTTGAAATCTACTTCAATCTTTCAGGCTGGGGGTCTTGAGGGAATAAGGTTTAATCTTTTCATATAAGTGCCTCTCACTGAGCACAAAACTCTCTTTAAAGTATGAGTTGGCAGCATCACCCCTGAAGATCAAGCTGTTGCTGTGGTCAAAATAGTGACATCATCAATTTAAAATTGTTTAAATGGATTTTGGGAGGACCTGAATAAGGAAAAAAAAAACAAAAAAAACTCAAGGTTGATTCGCTTTGGTTTTCAATTACCGTGACCTTTTCCAAACTGACGTCTTTGAAGATGAATCAACAATGCAGTATATTTTGGATCAACTTCCACCCAGAATATAATTCATTTAATGTGCTGTTTTGTTACTTTTGCTGTCATCTTGTGCGGCCTAAAAGGGCAAACATTAATCTTAGAAAAAAAAGAAGAAAAAGAGGATAGTGTTCAAGCATGTCTTTCATGGATACAGGGTGGGACTGAAACTAATGACTAATGAACTTCATTAAAATGATAAACCAAAAAATCCAATTTATTATATTATAAGTATTTAAAATTTGGCCACAGACAGCTATAGAAAAAAGAAAACACTATCTGCACTGCAAAGCTTCAATGCAAAAACGATATTTAGGAAAATATGGCGGTTTGGGTTAAATTACACAGGCTTTACAACATTAACCTTGCTGGTTGAAAAATCATGATCACTCAGTCCGTTTAAATTCGATGAACCTTCAGCATGTGTGAGAAACCAGCAGCTATGATAACACAACAATATATGCAAAATGAAAAAAGGTTGAATCATCTGGTAGGCATCTCTAGTCTACCTTTTTCCAGAATGTAGCTGTCACAGTACTGTGTGGATTGTAATGTGGAGGTGGAGGACCCAAATGCAGAATGCTGCAGGGAGAACACGGAATGAAAAATGCAAAAACAAAAAGCCGCTATCGTGCTCTGTGATACAAACAAACCCAGAATCCCATGAATTAGGTGATACCAGAAAATGCAAGGGTGCAGGAGCAGGGCAGCACATGCCAATGGTTGCACAACATATGCCGTTACAAAGGACACAGGGAGTACTGGACTATGCATAAACACAGAAGGCGTATTAGCAATAAGGCACAGCTGGGGGAATGAGATACATGTGCAGACAATCAGGACAGAGACATGAAGCAAAACTCAAAACAAGAGACTAGAGAAAGCATCCGTCACATGAAAATAGGGGGGGAGCAAAAGACACATAGTTAAGCATAGATACAAGAAAACTTACACTTAATATGAAGACTGAAATAAGGATGCACCAGACGACAAAGGTGTAAAAAACACAGAAAAGAGAACAGATCAGGACACACTGAGATGACTGCAGAACAACTAAGAGAGGATTCAGGATCACCTGATACAGCCTAAATTAAATGCTTTATCAAAAAGGAAAGTTTTAAGCCTAATCTTAAAGTAGAGAGCATGTCTGTCTCCAGAATCCAAACTAGGAGCTGGTTCCACTGAAGAGAGGCCTGAAAGCTGCAGACTCCCATTCTACTATTAAATACTGTAGGAACCACAAGTAAATCAGCAGTCTGAGACTAAAGAACATCTGCAACATTTTGGATCAACCGAAGGCTTTGAGGGAGTCTTATAAGTATGAATTAAAGTAGTCCAGCCTAGAAGTCATAAATGCACAAAGTAGTTTTTCAGCATCACTTTGATGTTTCTAATTTAAAGATATTGTGTGATATGTGTACTGAAACACAAATCATGATCAAAAATGTCTCAAAGACTCCTCACAGTATTACTGGACGCCAAGGTAATGCCATCCAGAGTAAGTATCTGGTTAGTTTCCATATTACTAGGATTTTAAGTCAGAGTACAATAAGCTCAGTTTTATCAGAATTTAGAAGCAGGACATTAGAGGTAATCCAGGTCTTTTATCTTTGAGACATTTCATTGGCGAGTGTTACAATGTAAGCAGAATTGGTCCTAGCATTGAACCCTGTGGAACTCCACAATTAACCTTAGAATGTGATGCTGACTCCATTTAATTGAACAAATTGGAGTTAGATAGATATGATTTGAACAGTACCTTTATTAGCTACAGCATGCTCTAATCACTGTAATAAAATATTATGGTCAACAATATCAAAAGCTGCACTGAGGTCTAGCAGGACACGAATAGCGATGAGTCCACTGTCATTTGTAACCTTCACTAAAGCTGTTTCTGTGCTGTGATGAGCTCTGAAACCTGATCAAAACTCTTCAAATAAACCTTTCCTCTACAGATGATCAGTTAACTGTTTTACTCTTTCAAGAATGTTTGAAATTGGCCTGTAATTAGCTATGATATCTGGGTCAAGCAATGGCTTTTTAAGTAGTGATTTAACTACAAGACATAAGGACATATTCTAAGGAAAAGCATAATAAGAGTCGAACCTATATGCACTAGTGCAAGATATATCTAAAATAAATAAATAAATAAAAGAGCAACTTGTGAATTGTGCATGGACAGCAGTACAAATGACAGTATGTGGTATGACAGTGATTATATGAGTTTTGTGTGTGTGAATTATATGTATTCATTCAATTTAGTTTATCATATGTAGAGCACTTATTGAACCTGGATTGCCAAAGTGCTGGAGTTGACATGTGTTAAAGCTGGTGTACAGCCTGGACAGATATCTACTTTGTTACAGGACTCTTCCAGACAGCTGTATATGGTGTCTCTGTAGGTTCTCACTCATCCAGGTCATGAGAGTCAAAGGAGCTTGGAAAGAAAGCAACTGGACTTGGCTGTGTTTTGTTTTGTTTTTTTAATATATAGCACACTGCAATGAAACACAGCAATTATATAAAAGTCAGACAAATACATGGATACTGCCGGGAAAGCCTTGTTAATGCACAGCAGCAGATTTTCCTGCAATCCTGAGGGAGAGTGGATTTCAACAACTTCATGAACGTCATGAACTATTGCAACAACAATTCTACCCGAGTCATGCCCGTCATGCTTTTGTACCAAATAGAAGCAATTCTGTCGTAGTCTGTTCTACAGTAATGAACAACATCATAAGACACACAGGTTAACACAGAACACAAAGTAAGTTAAAAAAAAAAACAAAAACAAATCTTGTATAGAAAAAAACTACAAAAACAAAGTTTTAAACATCTGCTATGTGGCATGTCAGTTTTGGCAGTATCTCAGAGATCCACCACAATGTCAGGAAAATGGTGCAAGCAAACATTGTCACAGTTTGACATACACGCTATGTCACACACACAGAGACACACACATACAAGCACAAGATAAACAACGGCTATCCATTACCCCAGTCCTATTATTCTGTCTTCCCTCCTGCTTTCCCCCCCAATTTCTCACGCTTTTTTTGTTCTCCGCCATAGTTTCCAATTTTATGGTGACGGGAGCAGAATGGAGAATTACTTCACTTCATACTGTTAATGACATTACCAGAGCAGCAGCTGCCACACATAACACATAGAACCCCAGCAACTGAAAATGTAAATGTCGCTGATAAAATCGTGTTGGGGAAATATTTAAAATAACATACCTCACAAAGTCGAAGAGATTGTTATTGAATGAAGAGTCTTTGGCAACATCACGAAGATGATAGGGGAAGATCTGCTTGTTGGGAGCACTTTTCAGCTGTTCTAGCAGTCCTAGATCACAGCAACTATAGGATGGATTACTATGCCAATTAGTGCAGACATGCTATAATGATGTAACTACCAAATGTAATATCTGAAATGCTTACTTTTTATTATTCATAGTCCTATATGTACGTAATTTATGTGTTCTATTATGTGTGTAGCGATGTCTATAACTGGGAAGGTTTCAGATACTAGACTAAATGGTAACATTGTTATTACCTGAGCCTGAGAACGGCCTCACAGAGCCACCAAAGCCTAGGTGGGAGAAGAGAAGCACACAAGTTGGAGGCTCAGCTTTTTTTTTTGTGTGTGTGTGTGCTAAAAATAGATTTCTGTGAACCATATCTGTTTATGGAATAATGTCTGCTGCCGGTCTGATGATTTCATCAGCATGGGCAAACAAAATACTACGTTGGTAAAGCTATTCGACCAGTTTATTTAAATAAACTAATTTATTTTACATTTAATTTATCATGCTATATTAATATATTGTTATATTAATTCAACCCCATTTCCCTCCAAAATTGTAATGCTGCGTAAAATATGTATTAGTATACATCTGTATAAATCTGTATTTTATTCACAAGAGAATATAAAAAATGTGTCAACTATTTAAACTAAAAAAATGTATTGTTTTAATAAAAAATATTAGCTTATTTTGAACAATTATGAAAGAATATATATACAATATATAGAAAACACAGTACAAGTAAATACTTCCCATGGAGGTTTGTGATCTCTGAATGATTCTTGTTTTAAAATTGCTATACAAATAAAATATGTATTATTCTTAATATATTAGTTTTCTTCCTCATCTGCTTACATCATCATTATTATTAGTGTTATTAATATCCGTCTATACACACCTCAGACACAAACACACTAAACCTGAATGCTCAAACTACTTTTTGAGCATTTTATGTCATGTAAACTTAACTGTCATCTTAAGTTCATCTAACATTTTCTTCCATTTGAGTTTGTTCAACACATTATTTTTGATTAACTTCAGTTATTTTAGATATTAAGAACCTGCTCTTTTATATGGCAGACATCTTTGGAAGGTTTTGATTCCTGGGGTCAGTTTGATCCCAAACAAAAAAGATATGTCTTTAGTCTGTTGTAACAGCTGGAAAGACAATGGAAAAAGTCTTTTTTCAGTTGCTCACAGGTTCTTGCATTTGGACAAATTTAACAAATTATTTTTGTTTTTTGCTTTTTTCTTTCTTTGTTTGTTTTGTTTGCTTTTATTTCTTTTCAAACATTACGTAAACATTTTAAACATTTAAAAAAAACTATTTGACTTACAAGTGATGAATTTACTGCAATGAATTTCTTGGGTCATTTAAAAAATCTGCATTAACTGCAAGCTTTAAAAACAGTCGAATGACCTCTTAATTTAGATGTTTATGTAGTTCTTTTTTTTTTGTAATTTTATTTTCTCCTAATAAAGACTTCATTAGTGAGGTAATTTCCGGTCAAATAAATAGCTCCGCCCACTTGTCTCTAGTTGTTTGATTTTGAAATGTGAGCGGGTGGGACTGAAGACATTGAAATATCAGTGGTGTCATTAGCTAACAGTTAATAAGCTAACAGCTAACATGCTAACACAGCCAATTTTAACCCTCACACTTGTATGGAGGAATAAATATCACTGTAGAAGAGCTTTGGTTTGTAGTTTGTTCTCAAAACAACTACAAAAATATAGAGTTGTAACTAAAATAATGCATAGCTTTCAAACACAATTTATATGCATAATTTTAATTTATATTTATATAATTTGTAACCACTCTCTCTCATTCATTCAGGACGAGTATGTTGAGCCAGATCTGAGATGATGCAGCGGCCCTCATTATAGTAATCCATGACAGCGATCCAGTTCATTACCAGACTGTGAAAGTCCTCCAAAATGACTTTGTGGAGGTCTCCAAAGAACTGCTGATGAGCTTCTTGGTAATGTTTGGAGTGATCTATGCACTACATCTACAGTACTACAATTATTACCAACAGACTGAACAACACTGTGTTCATTGAGAGTACAGCAGTCGGGAAGCTGGTAAACTGTTCCCTAACAAGAGTCTGGATCACTCTATCACTGTAACTGGAGCATAGTATCTTGTTTTCATTTATTTTTATTTCTTTTTTTTTTTTGCAATAAATCAACTACAATACATTTTTAATAGTTATTGTTTTGAATATGAATGTTATGCTATTGAGATATTTAAAAGTACTTATCATGTCTTTAGCATTTGATATTCTTTTTTAAATGATTTATTTGAATATTTCTTGAATATTAACAGGATGGTGTGTTATTGGTGGAGGCCAAAAACAAATACTGTTTAACTTAACAAATGTGCTGAATCTTTTAAATGTAGCAGTTCTCAATGCAATTGAGGCAATCGCTTCATGCTGAACCGACAGGTCTTGCACTCATTAGAACTGATGAATTATTTTTTGAAAGTACTGTAGCTTACCTGTCTCAGTCAGACTGGCTTGACAACTGCTGCCAACCGATATATATGTTATTTAAATAAGTAGAGGTCACTGGAAAGAAATGGACATAATTTACTGGAGCAGACAGTATTAAATTATTTGGTGATTAGACTCTGATGCCAACGGAGCCCCAACAACGGCAGGAAGAAGAACAGGACCTTCTGGAGTCTCGACGCTGGAAATGAGGCTGAATTACCAGGGTGAGGTACACATGGGGACGTGGCTCAGTCATAGGAAGGATGACTAACAGAAGAGCACAGATATTTAACGTACAGGGAACAGTGGCTGATGGGCTTGCAAAAGACACTGAAGAAAATTGACTTTGATGTGATATAAAGAACAGACTAACAGGCCAAACCTCCAAAAGCAGATGAATAAATATCAATCTTTTTTTATTGAACCGAGACATTGACTTTATTTGGTGTAAGCTTTTTTGAAGACTGCTTACACTCTGAACAAGGAAATCCTGGTGAAAATTCTGAAACCTGAAGGTCAAAATCTTATACTGATGGTGAAAAACTAATATAATGAAAAAATCTCTCAATTTATGGAAATAGAAGTAGACTGTTAGAAAGCAGAACTTCATTATTTGAACTAATCCTAACCCCGATCTTTGTTATCTACGCTTTCACTTTAATGCTTTGTAGGTAGAGATGTTTATGCTTTCTTCTCTCAACCCTTGTTATTATCTCTGTCTCTCTCACTTTCCGTTTCCTCTTTTCACTGCTGCAGCGGCCTGCTTTTCTCATGCACGTCAGACATGGTTTTGCCCAGATCCAAAGGGAATTACTGAGAAAACATCTCTGGTTACCACCATCTCTGTGGTTATGCTCCTTACCAGTTGTTACAACAGGTCCATTTGAAGTCATGAATGAAAAATGGCAATTCTCTCTAGTGGGCGACACAAGTACTGGACACAATCAGTGGGCTGTATTCAGTCTTCCAGCTTTGCATTTCTTTGATCAAAAGCCTCGATCAAGGCCTTGCATAAGCTTTCAACAGAGAAGTCCTCGCCCTGAGAGCCACAATGTCACACAATGGCAATACACTTTTACTGAATTAGTCTAATTTAAATGCTGATGTCGGATGGCTGCAGGACTCGTGACTCTTGGTTGTAAGAAAAGAGGAAATAGAGTATAGTTTTTACACAGCCACAAAGCGGTTGGAAGGGTCAACAAAATATCAGACTCAATTTTAACCTAATTTATGTACCCTAACCTTAACCATGTGGTTATTTTTGTAACCATGACAACAATGGTCCCCTGACCTTAACAAAGTTCAATTACTTAAACATACTGTAGATGTTTCCCAAACCTTACCCAAGTAGTTATTTTAACCGAAACCAATGTTTCCCCAAACCTCTCCAAATCTTAAACATAGCTGTGTAAGATCAGAAATCTGTTTTATTTTTGCAGCTGTGATTTTTTTTTTTTTTTTTCACTTTATCCTGCTAATATGAGCACCAAATAAGAGAACTCGTACTTGCCGTTCTAAAGGGTAAAAGTGCAATGACCACTCCCTCAGCTTCCCTCTCCTCCACCAACAACAAAATGCTGTTTTTTCACCCACCAGGAAGCAAGTTCGAAAGCATAGTTGTGCATCTAGTAGGGGCCCCTAATGGCCCAGCTGCCAGTTTAATGAATTAAACGCTTTAATCCCAGATGAACCTGAAGTGCATAAACACAAACAGGGCAGAAACACAGTGAAGTAAATAATGTTTTTCTAGTCTTTCAGCTACAGCTAGCTGCTTAAAATATTGGGTCTTTTTCGCTGTCTCATTGGCAGTATCAAGTAAGAAATAGAGCTCTTGTTTGATGTGAAGTGCTGTCCTCTGTGTTAATGTATCCATCAGTTTGTCAAGATGATGTGCTGAAATTGTCTGGGGAAAAAGATCTGGTTGTCAGAGGAGAATGGCCAGACTGCATCAAGCAACACTAACCTAAATAACCACTTGTTACAAACCAGGCATGCAGAAGAGTATCTCTGAGTGCACGACATATGTTGCTACACTTTGCTCCAGCTGCCAGAGTGTCCTGAATCCTGCTCCCTGATGTGTTTATCAGAGCCTGGATGTGTGTGAATGTTAGATACACCTTCTAAACTTAGGTGTAGAAAAAAAAGTGCTTTAAGTCAATGAGGCATGTTGAAAGGCACTATATAAGAACCAGTCCATTTACCCTCTCCTGATAGCTGCTTCTAGTAGGAAAATGCAGCATGTCAAAAAGCTCTCAGATCATCTTAAACTGGTATCTTGAACATGTCAGTGTACTCAAATGAGCTCCACAGTCAATAGAGCATCTTTGGCATGTGGTGAAATGAAAGAGTCACATCGTGGATCTGCAGCAAAGTGTGGTGCTTATCGACCAAAATCTCAGAGAACTGTTTCCAGCACCTTGTCAAATCTATCCCATGAATAACAAAGGGCAAAGGGGGAATCTAACCAGGTACTAGCAAGAAGCACCAAATAAAATGTTTAGTGAGTGTAAATATTCAACCCTTTGACATAAATGCAAATGAGTTTGGGACTGCCCACAACAATGAAACGAGGAACCACTTTCCTCAGGCGGTGGGACTCATTGTGAGACACCTCCAGGTTCAAATTGTGATTCTCTCTAAAAGTGCCCATTTTCCCAAGAAACTGTTGATAGAAGAATCCCATTGAAGTTGAAGATAAAACCAGCTCTCTCTGTGAATCACAAGAATATTCCAACAGAGCTGCTCTTGCATTATGCGAAGAAAAAAAAAGTGATTAACCCAGAATTTGTCTTCTAATTGCCCATATATTAAGCTATTGATGTTCAGAATTACAAAGCTAAGCACATCACAGGCCTGAATGAATAAATGACTGTTTGAATAAGACATTAGCAAACAACCCCACACTAAAACTACACCCACGCAGGATTTAATTTCCCCCACCGTCTAATAAGCTTCCCCTTTTCTCCCTTTGCCATCTCCTCCTTTTCTCTTTTCCAATTTTACAAACACATACACACACCCAGCCACTTACTGTAGACAATTATAGAGTCTGCTAATTTTGCCTTGGGAACTTTTTGCAGTTTATGGGCCAGATACAACACTTTAGAAGAGACAATTTGGTACAGTCGTGGAAGAGCAGAGAAAGCTGACATTAAAACAGTACTTCACATAGTGCAGATTTCATAAGGCTCTCTATTTTGAAGTAAATGGTGAGTCTTTTACCTTTTCTGTCCCCATTTTTGAGTATTGCTCTTGTACAAAATAAATGGTAAGACTGCACAAGGCTAACAAATTTCATGACAGACATTAATACCATCAAAAGGTATTATTATAAAATGGGATTTAAAGATTCTCACACTGTTTTTTAACATGTATTCCCCTCAAACAACTTAAAACATTTATTTCAATGCAAGCCTAAGGCTAGCTACAATGCAAATTAGATTTACATATACAGCACATCTACTTGCTGTGGGTTTGCACAGTTTATGTGTATACTTTAAAGAACCAGTTGTTGAGATGTCTTCAGCCGGGCCACTTAATCTCTAGCTGCTCTTGAGATGCAAAGAGAAACCATTGTGACAAGTGGGTTTCTGGTTTGTATCCCTGTACCAGCTGGGAAACTGTCAGGGGAAAATGAGTAAGATGCTCTGTACGCTCAAAAACCACAGTTGAGATGCCAACAAGCAAGGCACCGAACCCTGTAGTTGCTCCAGTTTAACCAGTAAAACTTTCAGGCGAGTATGTGAACTTGGAATTTGCCTTAAACGAAACAAAAATAGATCCTAATTTTCCGAGAATACTAAACATACTGGAATGTGCTTAAAATGATGCTTTCTTTGTAAACTTCACATCCTTGCATCCAAGACTAAATGACTTAAAGGACATTTGAAACAAGAAAGAAAGAAAAAACAAAAAGAAAGAAAGAAAAGAGATGACGTGTGTGTCAGAGTTCTTTTTTCCTACTATGATGTACAGTGACAATGTACCAGAACTAAGAATAACCATCCTGATGATGTTCAAGCCATCATGTGCCCCTCTGGCCTTGTTTGACAGCTCTTTCAAACAAATGGACAGAAACCCCCCACAGAACAGAACAAAGGCGCACAAGACTTTCCATATAAATGTGCAGTGGAAAGAACACTAAAACCAATGTAAAAGTGAGCAGATGTGCCCAACACAGAGATGACACCATGTCACTGGTGTTTGAAAAAGCCACATGTGTCTGATGTCGGGGATGTGTAAAAAACGTCTATCGTCATTCGAGTAGTACAGAGGAAAGGATCTGTGCTGTGGTGCTGAAGCTGAAGGGTCTCTTGCCATTTTCTTTCCTGTTGGTAAGATGTCTGGGGTGCTGCTCCTGCCACCTTCTGGACCATTTTTTGGGACACATGCAATGCATCAAATAAAGAAGAAAAGAGAAAAAGAAAACAGAGAGAGGGTGATGTGTATTTCCTGCCTGTTCCTTAAAAGGGAGAAGTTAAAGATTTTAAGAGAG
Source organism: Neolamprologus brichardi (assembly GCF_056152115.1). Lineage (NCBI taxonomy): Eukaryota > Metazoa > Chordata > Actinopteri > Cichliformes > Cichlidae > Neolamprologus > Neolamprologus brichardi. The sequence continues at coordinate 34,783,071 of NC_142118.1, read as the reverse complement.
AGAGTCTTTGAAGATAACAACAATAAAATTTTCATTTAAATAAAACCTCACATTATGGAACACAAGGAAGATATAAGTTAAAAAAAAATACTTCTAAAATGTGAACTTTGTAGCCCTGACCTCCTCATGAAGGCTATTCCACAGCCCTACTTCAAATGCCATATCCCCTTTCTTTATCAAGCTGGATTTTAAAATGGCAATAAATGATACGTACTAGGACCTTATAGTGGCTGGAAGGCACATGCTGGTATAAAAGATCACACATCTTGGAGGAAGAGGTTTGAGGGTGTCTCAAATAGCTGATAATCGCTTATTATCAATTTTGTAAGAAACATCTAGCCAGAGTAACGCTACAGGGTAAAAATGCAGCCAGTTTTTCTTTTTTCTCTCTGACATGATGAAACCAGGAGAAGAAATATTTGATCAAAATGAAGGTAAAGACCATTTAATCTCAATTTTTTTCTGTATTTAACTGCAGGTAATTTGGTGACGTGCGTTCATAGATGTTTTGATTCCAGCTCGGCATTTTAGCAAGCTCACTGCATGGAAAGATCTGAGAGAAATCAAAAGAAAGCTATTAAAAATATAATTTGTGTTAAAGGAAGTCTCTTTATTTCACAAATATAATACTAAGAGGACATGTTAAGGCTACAAGTATTAGAAGATTCCCGATGTCACCAGGACTAATGTGGAAAACCATGCTGAAATAAAATGATGCAGAAGTAATGCAGTGAGTAGAGAAAGATCAGAAGGATCCACGGCTTAAAGGATCAGGGCGTACACATCCATGATCTGACTGACCCATATTCCAGAGCCAGGAAACTTGTCCTCACCATCACCACCACCACCACCACCTCCACAGGCAACCTCATCCAACACAGGTTAGCTGCAGAGAGCCTACTGGTCATGATCCAATGTGACCCAGTGTTAATTCCCTGGTGAAAGCCACCCAGTCAGTCCAGCGATGCCTCAAAACCTCAAGGTTTATATGAACAAGCTCCACTCTGAATGGGAACCCAGGAACTAGGCCGGTAATAACAGACCTCAGGAAAAGAAAAAGTTTTGACCAAAGAGAGAGCGGTGAACAGGGACTCACCCCGTTTGCCTGCTCGTTTTCTCTCCCTGCAGGTTTTTGGGAAAATGTCGAACACGCTTCCTGTAAAACTATGTAGTATTTATTACAACCTTTAGTTTTTGATGGCTGGGGTCATGTAGCCTGCTGTCTATTTATCCTAGAGGTCATTTACTACTGGTTTTTGGGGCCAGGAGAGGAAGAAGGGAACGAAATCTAAGATGCAGGAACTAAATTGGTAGCAAATATATAGCTTCCAACTTGTCCATTGGCCGTGATGCATTTTTCAAGCGCTGTGCTCCAAGATGCGGGGACGGCTTGCCTCTGAAATAATATTTCAACAGTGGTTACAGATGCGAAACCGGTGCCATCTCTCAGTTTGGGCTGCTCCCACCAAAGTGCAGCATAAGGGATTTTAATTTTATTCCTGGGAAGATATTATGCTTTGCTGTGAAGGGGTGGTGATCATAAGGTTAAGAGAGGCATACTCATAACCAAAGGGTTGCATGTTTTAATTTCCAGGCTGAATAGCATAGGGTATGCCATTGCAACGCCTTTAAGTCAGCCCCTAGTCCAGTGCACTACTGCAAACGTTGTCATCGATCAGATACCAAGTAAATACAGAGCTCCAAACTGCCAATACAATAATGCAACAATACACAGCTTTCAGCTTTTCATGTATTTTTTTAACCGGACCTTTTCTGGACACGTGGGATGTTAATGTGCCTGTCTCTAAAGCATGTCGAGTCAGCTTCTGTTGTTCAAATGTGCTAAAGTAGACATGACAGTGAACACACAAAGGTTCAGACATTTTTAACTATGCATATTGGAGGTATGTTTTTTCATTTTCAAAAAACACAATTTATTTAAAATCATTCAGTGTGCTACATATGCCTGTTTTCTGCAAGCACCTAATCGGCCCAAACTCATCTTAACACCACTGTACTGTACTTGTTTCTGTTGTTTTCAATTACAGCTGAGTACCACCTAATTGTGGGCGGGGTAAGTATAGCAACCTGACCTGAAAGTCCAGTGAAGTCATTCGTATGCAACAAAAAACACAGGGAAACAATGGTGGTTATGTAGGCAATGCTATATCCAGTTGTAAACATCTGCATCCTGTTACTGGACCACGGTGGAGGTTGGTGTGTAGCCATTTGCCTCGTTGCCCAGTTTCAAAACTGGCGGGTCTGATTCTTGTGAAGAAGTCACTCTCCAGTGACATCACTCCCTGGCCAATCAGTGGCATGGAGTCTGTTGACATCAATGTTTGAGCTCCCACCAAAGTAGGTACCTGGTACCAGGTACTATAACCCAGAGAAGAACCCAAAAAAACTGATTCAAGTCAACCTGAGTTGTGTCAAGTAGGTACAAGTACTGAAATTAGAGGATAGAACCAAAGTATCTATCCTTATCACGCTAGTGTCAGTCTGACAGATAGATGCTATCGATTTTTGGATGGCTTCACCACCTCTACTGACTTCATTAGCAGCCCGTGGTTGCACTTGGCCATTCCTTGAGGGCGTTGCTGGAAAAAAAGCACACGTAAGCTCAAATCCCCCCAAAATGGATAAAAACAGGCATCAGTGCGTGCTTCGAGGTCGCCCAAAGAGGTCTGAAACTGAGCTGCAAAAGTTATACAAACAAATTGAGAAACACATCTTATGTTAATGAGAGATCATTTTCTACCGCTGCAATCATTCAGGCCAGCCATTCAGAAGATGGATTCGCATTAAAGTTCGAGATCAATGCCTCAAAGATATTTACACGAGGGGTGCTGAACGATTGTTCCACTGCAGCTAAACTCTCCAAAAGATGACTTTGACCATCTCATTTTCATTTAAATGGCTTAGCGCAGTCCCATTTGCTCTCTGCATTCCTACAGCCAGACAGGCTCACTAAAAACCAATGAGCTGAAGAAAATAGGAAAGCCTCGTTGTAGTCTTATACAAACAGCATATGGTTTGTGCCATGCCGCTGCACACAGCAGCACTCCTTAAACTTTATTTGCTCCTCGGTATCAAGTTGTCCTCTTGCCATCTGTGCAATCATGAAGTTTCACACTCTCGAAGTTTCTTTTGTCAAAGCACCTTCAAGAGAACACGAGCAATATTCAGGTGTCACAACTGAGTGTTTCCTACACGCGCAACTTGATTTTATTAGTATTATTCTAAGGACCGTGGGCATTACTATAATAATCATGTCAGCTTGCATTCTGTAGCTCCTGAACACATTACCAGCTATTTGTCTGTTGATTTTCCGAGCATATGCAAGACACACAGTGAGCCTGTGCCATGTATTAAACTGCAAATCCATTATCTCAGATGCCCCCCTCGGGAATCAAACATGGCAACCCCGAATTTCCATAAATTCTCCACTGATTGCTCGTCTGTCTTCACTTAGTTGTTAGCGGCATCTGAACATCATTTGGCTGTTTTGTTTTTATTAAGGAGGGGAAAATGGCTCTCGAGATCTATAAAAAAAAGAGAGATAAAGTCGGGATATGTCTGATCATAACATCAGGCTCTGATCGGTAGCCATGCACGTAGCTGACAGGATGTTACAGATGTTTAAAAACTCCCCCCACCCCCCGTTTTCCCCCATGGCAAGATGAAATTAATGGCCTATTTATAAACACTTGTCACACAGCCCAGATAAACCAAGGTTCTGTGGGTGTTTGTACTCCCTCATATCTTATTGACACCCTGGAAGAAGAACAATGGCATGAAGGCCGATGGTGCTAGAGCCATAACAGGGTCTGCAGAGAGCCCCAGCCATCATGCTGACAGTTTGTCCTCCTGAGGGCACATAATAGTTATTCTTGTGAGAGGAAAGACTGCGATATAAATAGGGACACCCTTTCTTTATCAAATGCCCTCTAAACAATGTGTGTAAAAAATAAGAATCTGCTCGACAAAGACTAAGTCCACTGGATGGAATTTAGAGCAAGTGAAGGAGATCATGATTTTTACAGCTTTTTTTTTTTTTTACTGATAAAGACCCCCATGGCCCTTCATACTACACCAAAGCAATTAAGTAACTGATAACTGGCACTAAAGTTCCTTTTTTTCACTACGGGCTATAAAATTTTCAGTTTTGGCACTACAGTTGAAAAAAGGGGGGTTTCTCTGAATTAATAAAAACTTTCAGTTTTATAATTACAGGACTGTCTGGGAAATGACTTATAAGAACACTTGCTGTTTTATACACTAATTCTTACAGTTTAAGTCCAAAGAGTCATGCTGACTGAATTCCTTCTTCACAGCGGGCAGCATTTCTTTAGAAAAACTGTGACAAACTTGCTATTTTTCTTATATCATATGTGTGATATATAAAACACGAAGTTCTCAGGGATTAAATGTTTACTTAAACTTGAGATCAAAGGTGGCTGCATGTGGCCCACGACGTAAACTGAGTTTGACACCCGTGTTCTAAACATTTACCGCATCAGAGCGAGACTGACACGGGTGCCTGTTGCACTGAGGAGCCCTGCCAAGGAGTGTTGTTACTCAGCTACTTCAGGATTATTTGGCAAATCAAGCAAGAGTCAGCAAGTCCTTTTGCCTGGATCCACTTGACACCATCAGAAGACATGATGCCAGTAACTTGAGGTGATTCGGCTCACTTTCTGAAATTTCAAAACACAATTATGAAGCGTGATCTGTTTAACCCTCTATGCTCGTTTGTCAGATTGAAGAAGTCATTTGTCACCTTCGTTTCATATAATTTCCTTTTATCCATTCGCATTTTTGTTTTATTACTCACAATTATTCCTGAAAAATTCTCACATTTTGATATTAAGCAGCCTGCCAAACTAAGAACAAAATATCAGCGTCAAAGTTTACATCTTAAAGATTACTGATCACCGTCCCTGCTTTGGCAATTCAGCTGGCTTATTTCACATTTTAGGCATGTTGCTGCCCTCTACCTGCCACAAGACTGTACTGTACCCTCTTTGTTTTTGATTAAAAAAATAAAATCAAGCTGCAAAAGGCTTGTATCTCTTGTGAGCATCATAATCATGTCATATCGAAAGAAGACATTTTTCAAAAACAGGAAACAGTTCCACATAAACTGATACGAATATAAAATTTTATTACAACAGAAGAAGTAAATGGTGAATATGAAATGAAGCTCTATCAATAGGTAGGGTAAAGTATGCAAAATTGATATTTGTGATGTGAAACTCTTCTAAAATACAGATGGTTTTCAGTAAGAGGTGGATGAGTAAAACAAATCTGACAATCACATTACAGTAAGACAGTAAAATGATTGTAAAGTAACTCTATTTGAAGTTTCTTGATTGGACTTAAAAGCTTCCATTACTGTAACGATTTCTGACTACAGCTATACATTTAAACATCACAAATGACACTTGTGACATTGCATAAAGCCTGAAAAAACAAAGAGAAACTACAGCAGGGGATGATCCTTAGTTTTGTGCATGTTTTCCTGAACACGTCAAAAAAACGTGGGTGAGGTTTGTTAAATTTGCATAAGGTGTCATTGGGTGGCACCACAGAACACAAATTCACATTTTAATTCCTCGTCTCGCTAATGAAACACCTATATACAACAAGATGAGGTGCCTTATTTATGACTGCCACTAAATACTACTTTTTATGGGCTGCAGAATAAATATGTTGGACATCCAAAAGCTGCAAAGTTACTTGGTTCAGTCACTTTCTGAGGAGTCACTTGAGCTGGAAGAGGAAGAAGACTCGTGTTTCCTTTTCTTCTGTCTTTTTTTGTGATGCTTCCCGTGCTCTTTTTTGTTCTTTTTGCTTTTCTTCTTTTGGCTTTTTATTTTCTTTTTCTTCTTTCTACGCTCCTCATCAGAGGAAGAGCGCGACCTGCTGCGCTTCTTTTTCTTTTTTGAAAGCTCCTCCTCGTCGCTCGATGATGAATCAGATCTAAGTAAATACGAAAAGTATTAAAAGACAAAAACAAATCAAACAACTCAGTTTATCTATGAAGGTAAACACACTTTCATTTCAGAAAAGCGGGCAAATAAACTTCAAAGGTAATAAATATATACCGAGTCTGACTTATGCAAGTAGTGCAAGTAAATACTCAGGCACAATAAATACAAGGATGACAGCAGTGGAGTACAAGTGTGTTACAACACTCTCATAGCTCTATCTTAATACATCAACTCATATAATATGAACATTAAACATGTGCAAACAAGTAGACTGGGACATCAGAAAAATATTTAGGTTACCTCTTTCTTGACTTTCTGTCTTTGCTCTTCTTCCGTTTTCGTCTTCTTTTTCTATCATCATCGCTGTCATGGGAACCTACCATGCAAAAGCAGCACCTTTAATCTCATAACTAAGAGGCCTCATCAAAAATAAATAAATACAAATAAAAAGCTAATAAAATAACTGCTGTCCAATTGCAAAAATCCAAACTTTTGATTTTATTTAGGCTCCAGCTTGTATTGATGTTGATTGGATGCTGAATTATGTAAAACTGCTGTATTTATTGCAAATTGCCTTGCAGTAAATAATTGCATATTTTAAAAGCTTACAGAAAACAAGGGCAGGTGCATCAGTTCTGACCTTTTCGATGCTGGCCGCTTCGCTTCTCGCTGCGTTGAACCTGAGGTTCATCATCTTCACTCTCCTCGCTGCTAGTGCTGCTCACATCCAGAACAATGTCCTTAAGAGGGTCCACTTTAACAAAATTTCGGCACTCAAATGTTAAATGGCCCGCTGAAAGATGAAAGTCAGAGAGAGCGGTAAAGAGCGGTGAGGACACTTTTTATTAACATCTCTGAACCTCAACCTTGAAACTCATAAGAGGACATGCGAATAAGTCAAAAATAAATAAATAACATAATTACAATTTATTTCCAAAATAAATCTGGCTCAAAGGCTGGGTAAGAGGCACCATAAAACAGACTCCGTCCTAACTCTATAAAGTCTATTTTCACTGAGTAAATATTGGGGGTACAAGTACAACAGTATGACATCCACACATCTCTGAAGCTTGTAATAAAACGTGTTGGTTTAATTTTACTTACGATAGCCGCATTTCTTGCACCCAGCTCTGATGTTGTCCTTATTAGGTCCTGTAAGATCGTTAAGAGCTTTTTAATGATTTTCATGCAAGTATGCATTCAAATTCACATTATTATGTAAACTTCTAATTAAATACATATGCCTTTATAAAATGAACATACTGGTTGAGCTCTATATAAAGTGGTGAAAGGGTGATAAAGAATCACCCGCTACTATGCTTTTTAAGCACCCAAAACATACAGTAGGTATACACTCACAGCTACTTTATTAAGTACACTTTGCCAGTGGAGGGCTGGACTGCGTTGTGCCTTCAGACCTGTCTTAATTCTGTATGGCAAAGCTTCAACAAGGTGCTGCAAACATTCCTCAGTGGTTTTGGTCCAGATCGACATGATAGCATCACACAGTTATTGCAGACTTGTCGGCTGAACATTTGTGCCGTGAATCTCCCTATGGAGCCCTACTGGATTGAGATCAGCTGACTATGGAGGCCATCTGAAAACAGTCAACTCATTTTCATCTTCAAGAGACTAGGTTGAGATGATTTGAGTGTTGTAGTGCATTCTCCTGCTGGAAGCAGCTATCAGGAGGCGGGCACACTGTGGTCATCAAGGGGTGGATATGGTTAGAAATTATATTCAGGTAGGCTGTTGCATTATAAAGGGGCCCAAAGTGTACCAAAGAAATATCGCCCACACCATGACACTACCATAACCAGTCTGCACTGTTGATACAGGGCAGTATGGATCCATGTTTTCAAGTTGATTATGCCAAATTTTATTCCTACCGTCTGACAGCTGAAGTGACATCAGACCAGGCAACATTTTTTTCAAATCAGCTATTGTCCAGTTTTGTGCTCTGGGCTCATCTGCATCAAGGTTCAACATGTACGTTCACATGTGCGTTCAGAGATACTCTCCTGCAAACCTTGATTGAATAGCTGTTGCTTTCCCATCAGCTCCAGACCATCTGGCCATTCTCCTCTAACCTCTGGCATTAATAAAGCATTTTTGCTCACAGAACTGCCACTCACTGGATATGAGCTCTTTTTCAGTCCATTCAAAACCCCATAGATTGTTTAGTGTGAGTTTACTGAGTTTAAATACTTTGACCAGCTCATCTGACACTAACAACCACAGCAGACTCAAATTCACATTTCCCCTCATTCTGATCTTCGGTTTGAATTTCAGCAGCTCACCTTAACCATGTCGACCTGACTAAATGCACCAGGTTATTGCTACGTAATTAGCTGCTTGATTATTTACTTTAAAAGGCAACAAGGGTAACATATGTATCTAATAAAGTTACTAATTGAGTGTATATGTTGTGTGATATATTGCTATTATTATTATTATTATTTTACTCTCTCTACTCAACCAAAAAGGAGATAAGCCTAATGCTACTTACAAGAGCTAATCATAACAAAAAGTACTAAAATCGAATCCATTAGTGTTTATATGGAGTATCTCGACATTTACAAGTACTGTGCTTTACGCTATTCTGTGCATCAACCGTAATGTAGCCCCGTGTGCTAAACGTAGCCAAGTTTCTCGCTGGGTTAGTCATTGCACAGACTTCACTTCAAAGGGTTTGTGTTCTTAAAATACGTTAAGCTAACGTAAACGTAAGCCCCACTTTGCGTTACCAATGCCTTAGTTACCCTGTCAGCTCTTACCATTCCAGTGAAAACTACATGAATAATACAACAGAAACTGCGAAGATAAGTAAGTTACACATTTGAAATATAATTCCCACCTGGTACAGCCATCACTGTGTCCACAATAAAGCCCCCAAACAGCAAAACTTATTGTTGTTATAGCGCGAATCAGCCAACAGCGTCCTCACACCAAATACCGTCGACAGGAAACACTTGTTCTAGAAACTACCGCGTTCCCCCTGCTTATGTTCGTGTATTTTTTTCCTACTGACGGCAGGAAAACCAAACTAGTGGCGCATTATCGCCGCCCGACGGAAAGGAGTTGGAGCAGCAGACTGTGTAACATATTTTCACAAGGATTTCTTGTGGAAAAAAAACAAGAAAAAATATAGAAATGTGAATAATCTAAAAATAATGTTCCATTGTCTTCAATGTTTACACTTATATAAACTATGAATAATCTGCCATTGTCAGACCCTGGTGACGCTATAAGAAAAAAAAACCCTGAAATATTTGTACCATGCATGACTGCTTTGCCAGTAAAGCCAGCTGTGGTTTTTGTAAGGGGTTAATTGCAGGCAGCTAGAGTCGGACTGGCAGATGGAAAATGTTGACAGATGCATGGCCCCCAGACATGCTCTCATCATCATGTCTGTGGCTGTGACACAAATGCGCGGATGCACATACACGAAAACAATCTCAGTCCTGATCTTTGATGATGCCACATGCTTTAGCGTGGGCTAGTTTTAATTATGTGATTTACCTTGTTTACTACTGAAATGATGTTCTTTCCACTACACATATGATGCCTCACGGCTCTGAAGTTCAGCCCGGTCAAAGAACTTTTGCACATATTTTTTATTATTAGTTTTTTTTATTATGGAAAATATAGACAAAAGCAAGATATTTAAAGAAAATAATATAAATAAAATAAAATTATAAATGCTAAAAAATACTGTGAAATGAGCCCCCAAACTGAAACTGTTTTTACTTACAGTAACAACTAGCAGAAATTATGATCCATGAACTGCATGACCCAAGTCAAATTAGCTTAATCATAAACTAAAGAAAATAAAACAGATTCTAGAGACTCCTAAAAACAACTTCTTATTATGTAATTTTCAACCTCAAATTAGTTAGTATTTAACATTTCTAATCACCTGAAATTTAGCTTTTATAGGCACAAGTTTCCAACAATAACTCAAATGAATACCGCAGATGAAAGAGAGCCAATAACATAAAACGCAGTGAAGGTTTTCCAAAATGAGTACAGGAAAGCTGGAAATGAATTTGCCCCATTTAACTTCACACTATTTTCAGTTGGGCTGTGGCTAAAAATTCCCCGGTCCTTTAAATGTTGATTACATATCAGATCGAATTAGCAAATACATACATAGAATACATAGAAACAGCTTCTTTGGTGTACTTTAAAGTATACCATTAACAAATAAGCACTAAATGTATACAATAGGCAATATTGAGAGCTGAATATGTACATTAACCTGTTGGAAAGTCTTTTAAATCCTTTTATCCAGGAACCAAATTTAACAAGTACTGAGGCAAGATGAGAAGGGCGAGGAAATTCTACACTGAAAAACACAATATACTGTAGGTGTGTAGTACTCCAGTTCTCCTACTAAAAGTGGGAAATGTTTGGTGGGGGGGGGGGGGGGGGGGGCTGGGAGGAGGAGTTGGCTGTCCGATTGGGGTCTGGAATGTGGGGCCTCCCTGCTGCTGCGGAATCGGGAGCGGTCTGCTTCTCTCCACCCCAGGGAAGAGGGTAACACTACCTGGGTCTGTCATGGTCTGTGGTGGGTGGCTGGAATTTCCATAAGGCTCCTGAACCTACCTGGGATCCGTCCCTGGGCAGGGCCACCTCCTCCAGCTCCTGCACACCTGGAGCCTATTGCAGGCAATCAAGCCAGAGGGAATTAAGCCACACGTTGATGTTCATTCACTGCCAGTTCGTCATCAACCCATTTGCTGGATTCACCTTGGCTCACGCTCCACCTCCGGACTCAGCATACCAAGCAATCATTTTGAAAATCACTCTGTGCCTCACCTGCCTGCCCTCCTGCCATCACACTCCATCTGAAGACCCCGCATCTCAGGTCAGCCTTGCCACGCCACTCAGCTCCCTGGATTCTCATCACCCCCCTCTCAACACTCTGTGTCCCCTACTGCAAGTAAGAATTGCTATACTTACAACTTACCACTTCAGAGCTACCTCCACTACCTCCATAACTCCACTGTCTTCTCTCTTCAGTGTGACTGTTCCCTGCTCAGCTCCACTCTGTATCTGAGGCCCCGTTCCCTCGCCCTAGCCACGTTTCCCAGGCCACGCCACGTCAAACTTCACGTCTGGTTGTTTTTTGTCCTTGCTATGTTTCTAGCGCTTAAGCCTAATAAATTATTGTTACACCATCTGCTGTCTCTGCTCTGGGTTTCTGCACCTGAGTCCTGTTCAGTACAGACCACTCGGTCCCGTGACAGCACGAACTGGCCAGAAAATGGACTCAGCAGACCCAGTACGTGCAGCAGTCTCCAAGCAGGGAGCCATTTTAGGGGCTCATGAGCAAGCGTTGCAGGCCCTCGACACCCGGTGCCAAGCCATAGGCGAGACTCAGGCTAAGATCTTAGCTTCCCTGCAGGAAATTTAGTCAGCTCTTTCCACAACTCCCTACCCGTCCTCGGCGTCTCCTGCACCCGTGGCAGAACCTCCCCAGTCTTCCCCAGCTCAGGCCACTCCTTCAGGCTCAGTTTTCCACGATGCTGCATTCCCAGAACCCGAGCCTTACTCCGGGGAGAAGGGAGAAGGGAGAAGAGAAGTACTTCCTTTCTACTAGAATGTTCTCTCGCATTCACACATTCTCCCCGTTCTTTTGCTAGTGATTCAGCTCGGGTAGCATATCTGGTGGCTAAGCTTCAGCCTATGCAAATCAGCCGATCTCGTCTCACACCAGAGGAAAGAGAGCGACGGCTTCGGTCGAGTGCATGTTTTTACTGTGGCTCAGTGGAGCATAGGTTAGCACAGTGCCTGGTTTGGCCAAAAAGCTCCGCCTGCTGGTAATTTCGGGGATACAGAACTTGGAACTCTTTCAGTTCCAAACCCCAGTTAATTCTACCAGTCACCCTTTGTCTAGATCAGGTTTCTCACCCTCTCCACGCTCTCGTTGATTCTGGAGCAGAGCAAAATTTAATTGATTTAGCTCTTGCTAGACGCCTTCAGTTGCCACTCAAAACACTCAATCCTCCCATCCCTGTTACTGCATTGAACAATCAAATATTCTCTCGGATAACCCATCAGGCCGGCCCCGTAACCCTTGTCACCTCTGGAAACCACCGTGAAGCCATTACTTTGTTCACCTTCTCGTCGCCTGATTCACCACTCATCTTAGGCTACCCCTGGCTAAAGAAACTCAACCCTCACATAGACTGGTCTGGGAGTAAAATCGCTAGTTGGAGCCTTTTTTTGTCTAGCCCACTGCCTCATGTCCACCCTACCGCCAGGTTCCCCTGACACTAACACCTCAGAAACAGATCCCGTCGACCTCACCCTCATCCCACCCGAGTATCATGACCTCCAAGAAGTCATTGCCACCTCACAGACCTTATGACTGTGCTATCGACCTTCTACCTGGTGCTCCGCTTCCCTCTAGCCGGCTATTCAACATCTCCAGACCCGAAAGAGAGTCCATGGAAAAGTATATCCACGAGTGAAAAAGAAGGATAAATCACTCTGTCCATGCATTGACTACAGAGGGTTAAATGAAATCACCATTAAAAACAAATATCCATTACCCCTTATCAGTTCAGCCTTTGAACCCCTCCATGGAGCCACCATATTCATCAAACTGGATCTGGTCCGCATTAGGGAGGGGGACGAATGGAAAACGGCTTTCAATACGCCCCTAGGTCATTTTGAGTATTTGGTCATGCTGTTTGGGTTATCCAATGCCCCCGCTGTCTTTCAGAACCTGGTCAACGATGTGTTCCGTGATTTCCTGAACCGGTTTATCTTGATGACATACTCATTTTCTCCAAAACCCCCCAGGAACACCATGTCCACATCCGAGCAGTCCTCCAACGCCTCCTGGAAAACAGACTTTATGTCAAAGCCGAGAAATGTGAGTTTCATGCACAATCCGTCACCTTTCTTGGCTATATACTTGCATTGGGGCAGGTGAAGACTGATCCAGCCCATTCTGGAGTGGCCCACGCCCACGTCATGCAAGCACCTACAACATTTCCTTGGCTTCGCCAATTTCTACTTGAGGCTTATTCACAACTACAGCCAGGTAGCCACTCTCACTACACTCACATCCACCAAAAGACAGTTCATCTGGGCACCTGAATCTGAGGCAGCATTCAGTAGACTCAAATGACTATTTACCTCAGCTCCAGTGTTGTGTCACCCAGACCACTCCAAGCCATTCGTTCTGGAGGTTGACGTGTCCGATGTTGGCGTCGGAGCTGTCCTCTCACAGCATTCAGGACCCAAGGGCAAGTTACACCCATGCGCTTTTTTTCGCGTCGACTCTCATCAGCTGAACGCAACTATGATGTAGGAGACAGAGAGTTGCTGGCTATTAAGTTAGCCCTGGAAGAGTGGCGTCACCTATTGGAAGGAGCTGAACACCCATTCACCATCTTCACAGATCATAAAAACCTTACTTATCTCAAAACTGCCAAGTGTCTAAACGCCCGCCAGGCCCGTTGGTCTCTGTTCTTTGATCGCTTCAAGTTTGCCATCTCTTTCCGTCCAAGTTCCAAGAACACCAAGGCCAATGCCCTGTCTCGTCTTTACGACCCAGACGCTGAACCCACTGAACCAGCTCCTGTGCTTCCTACCTCCTGCCGCGTGGCGTCTTCATCCTGGGTCATAGAGGAATCCATCCAGCGAGCATTACAGGACGAGCCAGACCCTGGCACAGGTCCTCCAGGTCGCTGCTTTGTTTCCGCAGCAGCCCGTTCGGCTGTAATTAAGTGGGCACATACCTCCAGGTTTTCCGGCCATCCTGGAATCAGCCGCACCATCGCACTACTATGTTGTCACTTCTGGTGGGCAACTCTGGAGCGTGATGTGCGGGAATACGTCTCTGCCTGTGACATGTGGGCCAGGAACAAGACCCGAAATCAGCGACCCTCCGGTCTTCTACAACCTCTAGCCGTACCTTCCCATCCTTGGTCCCACATTTCCCTGGACTTTGTCACTGGACTGCCTAGGTCAGCAGGTAAAACAGTAATACTCTCTGTGATCGACTAAAGCAGCTCACTTCATTGCCCTGGAAAAACTACCCACTGCCACGGAAACTGCAAGACTGATGATTGACCACGTCTTCAAACTCCACGGAATTCCTGCCGAGGTCACTTCTGACAGGGGACTTCAATTTCCATCCCAGATTTGGAAATCTTTCTGCTCAGCCCTAGGTGCACAAGCCAACCTCAGTTCTGGTTACCACCCTCAAACCAATGGACAGACTGAGAGACTCAACCAAGAACTAGAATCCATGCTCTGCTGCGTGGTTTCCCTTAACCCGGCTACCTGGTCAGCACATCTCCCATGGTTAGAGTATGCGCACAATTCACATATTTCTGCATCCACTGGTCTCTCTCCATTTGAAGTGTCCCTAGGCTATCAGCCTCCCCTATTCCTTGAGGAAGAGGCTGATTTGGCTGTGCCTTCCGTCCAGCACCATCTCCAGCGCTGCCCCCACGTCTGGACTCGGACTCAGGAGGCACTGAAGAAGGCTGCTGCCCACCACCGCCACTATGCGGATTGTCTACGATCACCAGCTCCTCAGTACACTCCAGGGCAGAAGGTGTGGCTATCGGCTAAAGATATTCCCCTTAAGGTTTCCTCCCGCAAGCTGGCTCCTCGGTTTATTGGGCCGTATGTCATCCACTCGGTCATTTCGCCCTCTGCTGTGAATCTCAAGGTTCCTCCCAGTCTACGGATTCACCTAGTTTTTCATGTTTCCCAAGTCAGACCAGTACTGTCATGGTCTGCGGTGGGTGGCTGAAATTTCCATAAGGCTGGGTGCAGTTTTCCCCTCTAGGGGCAAGGGTACCTAGACCTGGGGTATAGAGTTATCTGGGGCTCTCCTCAGCTCTTTCCGGGAGAGTGGCACGGTTGCCATTGGTCTTCATTGGTCTCTTGTGCTCTGAGGGTCTCTGGATGTCTGGAGCCTGGATCTCCTCCATACCTGCTTCCTGCCCTGGAGGACGGGGCAATGGCTCCCCACACCCTCTAGCACATCGTTACATGAAGGAACCTTTTGAATACAAGCGCGCTCATGCTCACAGGTGTACACACGGGTGCTCACAGACATAAACTACACCTTTTTTTTTTTTTTGGCTGCTACCTCAAAGCACACTGTGCACTGTCGATCTTACGTGCTGCAAAATAATATTCAACATTTAGTATTTACTAAATGGATAGCCATCAACAAGCTTGTCTGCATAGGTTCTCAGTCATCCAGTTCATGGTAGTAAATGGTAAATGGACTGGTTCTTATATAAAGCTTTTCTACTCTATCTGAGCACTCAAAGTGCTTTATACAACTAATTTATTCACCCAATTGCACCCGTTCACACAAGCACTTTTTCTAATCTGTTAAGTCTTAGGAGATTGAAAAAAGAAGGCAACTGGACTTCTTTAGATTTGTGAAGACATTTCACCTCTCATCCAAGAGTCTTCTTTGTTCTAAAACAAAAGATGTAGAGTCCCAGGTATTTAACCCTAATGGGGTTTGTCACCTTTGGAGGTGGTCCTGAGGGTCCTTGACCCTCTATTGATCATGTGAATCATCATATGGGTACTTGTGTGAAAAAAAGGTGTGGGTCTTTACCACAACCAGGGATCGCTTTCCAGGTGCTTCAATTCATACCACGACTCAGATGACCTCAATAGGTCACATCATAATTTGGGTGAAAGTCTCAAAGTGATGGTGACAACCCACCCATTTTTTTTTTTTTCACACATTGGGTCACATAGTGGGTCAGTGGCCCTCGGGACCATCTCTAAAGGGGCAAACCCCACAAGGGGATAACTACCCAGGACTCTCTGCCTTTTGTTTTAGAAATGGAGAAGACTATTGAATCAAAAGTGAAGCATATTCTCAAACTAAAATGCCCCAAAGACTATCCACACGCTACTTTCATAATTCTGACTGAATATTTGACCACTTTTCCTGGAAGAATTGGTAAAGTTCATTTAAATTGATTGTTTTCCTAGCAGAGACTCAATGTTCAAGTGTTGTCTTCTGGCTAAATAAGGGTTCTTATAAAAGGAAGGGAAGCAAAATATACATCACAACTCGCTCAAGACTGATTCACGAGTACACAAACAATGACTGACCATGATAATTGTTTCAAATGAAGAAGAAATGGCTTGGAAAGTGGAAGGAGTGACACCATCTTGTGGTCAAACAGAAATAACACAAAGCTCTTTATTTCTCAGACCAGTTTTCGTTTTGGTTGACTCACTTTTCTCCTCATGTTATTGGTATGGATGCTAAAAAAATATAAAGGACAATCATGGCTCATGATAGTTGTGCCTTTAAAAATGTTTGAGGCGTGTTAAAAATGATGTGAAAAATGGTCCTAACAGCAGTAGAATATTCACTCTAAGGATAGTCTTTATCTGAGCTTTTGCAGCAAACCTCTGTGATTCTTTTCAAGGTTTGCCGTTAAGAAGCATCAGTTATTTAACAAGGCTAACGCACACTTCAAAGGAACAGGTTTTATCTCTTTTGGTTTATTGCCTCAAGTGAGAGATTTAAAACAAAGGCTATTTGAGATCAGATCTGTGGAGAAACTTTACAGTAAATAAGCCACTGGAAGATGCAAAGAATTTAATTAGTGGGAAAGACGAAGTGACTCTCACAGTCTGCTTGAATGGAAATTGATGACTAAACAGATAAAAGACCCAATACATAAGTACGAGGGTCAAAGGATTTTACTCTGTGATAAAGAGAAAATTGTCAAAGATGTATTCACTTCTAAAAAACTGATACTATAATTGCGTATCTGAGTTACTGGAAGAAATCATAAAGTCAAGGATGAGGGACTCCTCTGTTGGATATAAATTTATTGTATGATTCATTTTTATATAAGACAGTTATGATTATTCCACATGTCCTTCGTACCATTTCATTGAGGATGATAAAACTATTCCAGTTATTATTATTGTTCCATTTTACACGTTCTTTAGCATCTGTGTTCCAAATATAAGGGGTTGTTATGTTTCAGCTCATCATCGATTTTTGCTCAGTCTTCTGTCATAAACAAGCTCATCTCCATGCAGTAAAAGTAAAAAGCTGTAAAATAATATTTTTTTCCCTCAGGAAACAAATTATTATCACTTTATAACTTTTAAATAAAGATTAAATAAAAATGGGAATTAAAAAGAAAACATGCCATATAATTTGATAATTTGCAGGTATTTTCTTTAAGCATATCTAAGAGTGCCAGTGCATGCAATATGTTTCCAAAAATGATAACGACACAAAAAAAGAAATACCCAAACGCACAAAAACCACTTTGAGCTAAAATAATAATAATAATAAAGTGCAACAGGTTAATGTGCAGAAAATAGAAGGGTTACGTTGCCATCTCTTTATGAAATTCTCCAAATTAGATGAATAATGGGCCTTTACGCACGCACCATTATGAAGTCATTAAAAAACCTTTGGCAACATGTCATGAGATTATGAGTGCAGTTGAAAACAAAACACTGAAACAATTTGTCCTCGGACTCGTTTGCCAGCTTTTGCGTGCGTTCAGATTCATTATTCACGACTTTGTGGCACCAAAACAAGGCAAAGACTGAGCTTCAAACTGTGGCCTTACACAAAGTACTGTGGTGACTCTTTGAGTCCCCCTCCTCCCCCCAACCAGAATCTGGAAATTGGGCTGGGGGCAGCTGAATGTTTAAGTATGAGCAGTTTTTTTCCTCCTAAGGCTTGCTTTAGCAAGATGCTTATTCCCTTTCTATCTACAATACATAACAGCAGCTGTTTTCTGTATAATAACTGCAGACTTTAGCATGTTGTTGGTGCTAAAAGGATTGGACAGAATGATACGGGGGTATTTTTTGAATTTTTGTGTAGCCTCTGCAATATTTTATTCTGAGTGAAAGTTTACACTTCCTGAATTGCTTCCATAGGTCAAATAAATGACAAAGGTTGAAACTCTGAGGGGTTGCTTTAAAGGGTTTTAAATGTATCAGTGCATGAAGTCCCCTGGGTGGTCGAGTGAGCCCCGAAAAGAAATGTCAGCGACAAATTTCTGTATTGCTAATCCACGCGTGAGCTTGCAACCAAAATGGTCAATTTGTAAAACCGAAATAAAAGGCTCTTTACAAGCTGAACGAAAGAAGCAGTCACCTCCGGTGCTGCTGGCATTCCCTGTCTGGTGAGCACCTGGAGAATATTGAGGATACTGCAGAGGATGTTTTTTGGCAGGGGCCTGCCTAGAAAAATAAACCTACGTCTGACCTCAAGCGCCAGTCGTGGAGTCGCCTGACCTAACCAACTGACACAATGTTCTCCCACAAGTACAAGCATCATGCCTGGGTGGCCGTGGGGGGAAAGGGGAACTCTCTCTGGCCCACTTTCAAAAGGAAAAACAAAAGCCAAGAGGAGCTGGAGCTTGACTTTGAATTTATGCTATTTGACTGCGCTGACTGGACTCTGGATTTATTAAAATTAATCTTCTTGGCCTTCACGTACTTTCTTTTATGCTTGAATAAGATTTTTCAAGCTGTTTTGTTTTTTTTTGCACATTGTTCTCAGCAACTGTTTGTTGTGCTTTCCCAAGGTCTTGCCAGCTGAAGAAAAACGCAGCTGGAATTGATTTTTTATTGTGCATGATACTTCTGCTTCTTCTGAGCGTTGTTGCTCTTCCTTGGCCCTCCTGTCCTCCCTCCCCTCCCTCCCTCTGTGCTCTCTTGCTCTCGCACCCTGACTCTTTCCCTGCAAGTGTGATCGCTTCTGTAATGAGGGCTCTTTGATGTGGACTGGATCTAGGGTAAGCAGAGTGCTTAGTTGAGTGGGAGGCAAGGAATGTGAGGCAGGTAGCCTACACCACAGTCGTGTTGATTAGAACTCATCTTCTCTCCCCTCAGACCCGCTCAACAATCCTGAATACAAATGTTTCTCTCTGGGTTTCCACGCTGTCTGCGCTCCCCGATACTGGCTGTTTTCAATCAAATATACCTCTCATTAGCACATATTCGTGTCTTTGCAACATACAGCATCCTCTCACTTGTTTATTCGAGTCTATTCTTTAAACCCTATGTCCCAGTTTGACTCCTTTGAAACCAACTCAGGCTCTTCCTCACAGCCAACTACAAAGCCTGAACCTATGCGAGCTGCTGACAGTCATGTGTCCACAGAGGACACAAAGAGAGAAAAAGACTTTGATTCAGTCCATTGTAGACAGAGAAGATGGGCAGCGCAGGGAGGGAAAACAGGCCCGGCTCTCTGATTTGATGGATGTTTCTGATGTAAACTGGTAAGAAGGTGAGTGCTGGTGCTGCTGGTGCATTTATGTGTGTTTGTCCAAACAAGTGTGTTTCCTTATCCCGCTCCGCATCTGCCTCATACAAAAGATTCAAGCCAAGGCTGCAACATGGTTGTGCTGGAAGGGAAATAGCTTTTCATTTTTGCATCGGGTTATTTATTATGTCTTTGGATATGCCGGCAGTGAGAAAGAAAGTTAATCAGCCACTGTTACAGAAGGCGGTATAAGAGGCAGACTGTAATCACCTGGTGTTTAGAGAAAGTGAAAGAGGCAAAGGTCGAGGAAGTGGATCAGCAAGAAGAAGTAAGTGGAGAAAACTGGGGAGTGGGGGTGTTGAAGACGCTTTTGAGGCGTTGAGTCAAAATGATACTGTTTCTAATTATACTTCTTCTCCATAGATGTTGCTGCACAGGTAAGTCGGTTTTGTGTGTGTGTGTGTGTGTGTGTGTGTGTGTGTGTTTGCGATGTTGCTAAGGGAGCCAGAAGCAGAGCAAAGGTTAGCAAACCAACGATCATTAGGACATTTTTGATGTGGTCACCAAGCGCCCATGAAAGCATTATTTCTATGACATCGTGCAATAGAGTTTTCAGTGCATGCAGTTAAAGTGGTGCTGTACACCTGGGAATAGGTTTAAAGTAATTAACTGTTTTTCTATGTTATGACTTCTTTGGTCCGACATCACAGAGTGGCACGCACATGCAAACATACACTTTTTTTTCAGACTCTCGTACTCGCATGTTTCAGATGTTCACTCCTTGCTAAAGCAGCCTCTTTAATTTACTCATTCAGCATATGAACAAACACACACATGCACACACTCTACAGTCTAATTAGGATAAGCACCATATTCCTTTTATGAGCCTAAGTGGAGCTACTTCTCAAAGCTGTCAGAGTGTTTCTTGTTGAAGTAGCACCCTCTTGCCATAGCTGATGCGAGTGGCCGTCTTAAGGCCAGACCCGGGTATCGGGGGACTTCACCTCTCATTGCTCCCTCCACTCCCCATTTCCAATTCAGTTGCATGCCAGCAATAAAACATTTTATGGCCAGCCTTCCAACTTTTCTGAGATAGGATCCCAGTCACCAGCCCTGCTCATAAATATGGCCTACATCATTTATGTTCCCTTCTTAAATTGATCCAGATCTCTTCTTCATCTGTTTCATGGATGTCACTCTATGAGTATGTGCTCAGAGTAAAGAAAGAAAAAGGGAGGGGGTGGGGGGGATCATATTGGTGACACGGCCAAAATAGATCACAAGCATCATTGCAGACTTAGTTTAATTGTTCCAGCAGTGCTGTCTCTGTTTTTGTCCTCTTTAAGATCTGATCTTGCAGCCAGTCTGTCTTTTCCATCTTTTCCTATTAAATGTCCTGTTTTTTAAAGATGTCCTCTCAAGCATCTGCAGCTTTCACCATCAATATCCTTGGCCCAGGCTGTTTTTCCTCTATCACTGTGTCATCTTGTCTTTTAAACGCTGTCTTTTAAAAGTCAGGGGGAACGATTGGGCTCTTTCTTTTAAAACTGCGGTTTGGTAGTCTGGCACCACCCACACATACATCCTTGCCTCAACAACCTGAACCTGAACATGCCCCCCCCCCCCCTTTCCTTGAATGGCAGAGTCTAGATAATCACTGTAATTTACGCAATCTATACATTAAAAGACACCAGCGTGTTCAAAGCAGAGGAAAGGGACGTTTCAGGGGAATCTGACCCAGGATCCAGATGCTGAAATTAAAGAGCTGTGTGTGTGAAGAGGTATGCATGGAACTGCAGGTTTTCTATACATTAAAAAAAACTACAGTGTTACATGAAATTCTAAATTAAGATATATTCACCATTAGAAAGATATGTTAGCTCTTCATAGTCGATATAAATTCAAAATAAACAATACTACCGTTTCAGCGACAAACAGAAATTATTATTCAGAAGATGGATTCTTTTTAGATTTGCGGAGATTTGTTTTCCTTGTACAGAAAGGATAGAAGGTCTGTTTAAACAGACCACGCAATGGAGGAAGGCCACCCTGCTGCACAGTTTCCGCTGATACATGATCTCAATGTGTGCACAAGTCACCATCTGCTATACTATAAATATCACTTACGTGTACACTCACTCTTCAGCAGAAGCCAAGTTAAGTTCCTGTGACTATTTTACTTGGGTTAAATGAAACATGTCAAACGTCCTACCCTTAAAGGTAGCGAATAGTCCAGATGTACTCCATGCAACACTGAAATAAGACGGATCACAATGTTGCATGTCAAAGAAATTGTTCTCTTGCAGAAGTGAGTTGTTTTTGTTGTGCTTTTCTCTGTTTCCCAAGGAGGCTAAAGTACCACTTGATACATGGATGATCCATGCTGAGTCCTAAGCAGCTACCAGGTGTTTACACTAATTTGACTTTCCCAGCTAGACTTTCTCTCTGGGGCAAACCCATAACAAATGAATACTCAGACATGCTCACACAAGTTTTCCTGCTCTTGCACATGCCACTGGTATTTCCAGTTCATGTGGTGTGGGCTACATCATGTGAGGCCTCTCTACCCAGATTGCTTTTATGATTTTATTGCAGTCTTGATTAGACACATGTGACTAACTGCAAACCAATGTTGGCAACGCATGAGCGGTTGGCAGAAAGCAGTGATCTTCTAGAAGAATTGTAACAACACTGCGTTCAAGAAGGCGGGAGCTGTTCACCGGGAATTTGATGCTTCTGGCCGTGCGGAACAAAGTTGGCCCAGCTCACCTCATTTCACACATTAACTGTTGTGTTTGCATAGAAGAGAGGAGACATTTTCATTCTGCAGGCGGGCTCCACTACCTCACAGAAGAAAAATGCTAACCTTGCTTCATTTGCCGCAGAAAAACGGGCCAAGTTGACTTAGCCAGAGAGGGAAAATATTGGGGTCTTTTAAATGCAAAAATTCAGGAGAGGGAAATGGAAATGTGACCGTTTTCCTGACATAAAAAACAGAGCACATCAAGACTCAATTATGATGTTCTCAAGACTAAGCTGGACTTTGTTCCTTTTCATTCTATTTTGAGTGTTTGTCCAAGAGATTGGTGGGGGGATGAAATTGAAAGAGACACAGTTATGATTTGTAAAATGATGGATGCCAGCATAAATTGATAGTTTTTTGGGTTTTTTTTTTTTTCCTTCTGTTAAAGGGACTGCAGCTTAAAAAGATCCAGAAGGCACATACCACATCAAAGAATAATTGAGATCTCTATCACAATCACACACAAAACAGGGGAGTCAGGGAAAGGTACTGCAGAAGGGAGGAAAAAAAGGTGTAACATTTAAAATCATAAAAAAATAAAAAATAAAATGGGGTTTGTGCATTTTCAAGAATTATTCTATCGCTGCGCAGCTCCTGTGTGGTCCACTTTTTCTGTCTCTCTCCCTTGCTCTTCCTCCTTCTCTCACACTCACTCTTCCCTCTTTTGTGGCTCTAAGCCTATGAGCTGGCTTGGGCCCTTCCTTACTACACACACCCAGCGGGGCTTTATAAAGGCAGGGCCGGAGGTCTCGGCAGCCACACTCTCTGCCTGTGCCTCCTCTGCCTTTACGTCTGCACTGAAAGCCGGCTGTGTCAATTTCTCCAGCTTCCAGGTCGTGTGGAACAGAGATGCTGACACCACATTACAGGGTCCCCAGTCTCCTGGTTATCCTACTGGGCCCCATCCTGATGGCTGCCAGCCGGGCCGCTATGGACAGCCAAGGTGAGGAGACGTCAGAGTTATTATTGCTGCCTGAGGTTGGGATATTAGTAGCACTTTGTGGGGAGGAAAATGGACACACAGACTCGAGCAGGTAACCTCAAACTGGGACTGGGTATGTGAGTAAAGACAGACTGCTTTTGAAAATGCAGGTGTGTGGGTGCCAGTGGCTGAAGATGAACATAAGCTGGTGTCAGTGTATTTTTGTCCGTGTCTACTTGTTTATGTAAACTTTGGGATGGACTGTTTGTCTTTCCTTGTTTTGGTGTGTGGCCAAAGGAATTTTCCTTTTTAGCTTTGTTTTCCCCCCTAGAGCTTCTCCGTGAGCATGAATGGATAGATATCAAAGTGCCTTCAAGGCTGTTTTTATCACTTTGACACCTTTTAAGAAACCAGTTTTTCTTGTCTGAATAAAGGTAAAGTACATGTGCATATGTCAGGGCATTAACCTTAAAGAGAGAAAATTGTGTGCTCATGCACACACATGAATTCTTATGAAGTCCTGCACATGGAAACCCCCCACGCACAAACCCTAAACAGTCAGCCCCACACGCATGCCTGCTTGTTTACCTGTAAATCTCTGAGATCTACTCATATCCAATGCTGCACCTACATTTCATTCATTCTTTCTCCATGCATGTTTCTATGAAGCAGCCCTGTATGAGATTGAGAAAGAGCCGGCATATTGGGATGCACAAGCAAGGGCGACACTGGATGCTGCGCTCAGATTACGTCCTCGGGAGCACCAGGCCAAGAACATCATCCTGTTCCTGGGTGACGGTAAGCTCCTGAGAAATCCATTTTAACCAGCATTCAGTGCTGGCACAGCTGTGGCTAAAGACTCAGTAGAAAATGCATTACTTTCAACTTCACTGACAAACATAGCAAAGTGGATGATGCTACAGTATTTCTAAATAATTATAAAACTGTTTTCAAAGTGGGCAAGCAATGTGAGGTTTTGGGTTGTTTTGTTTTTTTTGCCAAGACTAAACAGAAGGATCAAATATCATTCAGCAATTACCAACAAATATGGTTCAAATATTTGGGAAAATTAAGCTTGACCGCAGTGCTTTGGAACTTTATGGGCGAAATATAGAACAAATAGGTGGAAAAAATTACTTGTACAGACATATGTTGGTGTAGCATTGTGATAGACATTTAAACTTTAAATGTCTGATTTTCATTTTTTTTAACACTACCTGCGCTGACAGGTCGGAGGCTGTGTTGTCTTGCAGCGAGGTGTTGGCAGCAGATCCTTTCATTCCTGTGGGTTGAAAGGTGAGGCTTCTGATAACCAGGCTTGCTCCGGTCTGCCCCAGAGATGCTCCGTTAGGTTTTGGATCACGGGAGGTTGGAAGCCTTTGGCTCTTTGCTGTGCTCCACGAGCTGTTCCTGAACTTTTTCTTTCTGATGTCAATGGTTGTTAGAATGTTGGGCTGGTCACGTTGGTCAAAGACTGACGAACTGCAGGTGGGGGTGGGGATGACTTGTTAGTGGTTTTAATGTTGATGTGTGATCAGTGTACAGGAGGCAATGGAAATCTTTTGTCTCATTATCTCATTTAAAGCACTGGGCCACTTTTAAAACTGTATTTTTATGAATCTTCCATTGTGTCAGTAACTCAGATTTTATTTTAAGGAAAAGAACAAAATCACTGAGATCCACATCCTGAGAACAGCTGGTAGTTGGTTTGGCAGAAAAAAGATTCTTTCCAGTCCACTGTGACCAGGCACACATGTGTCACAGTTTAGCACCTTTGCCTTGTCAGGGATAGGATACAATAGTAGAGGTCTGTATTGGCAGTCAGACATCAGCAATGCTGTTGTTGTTTTTTTTAATAGTGCAACAATTAGCAATGTTATAATTTCTATCTTGATCTTATAATGGCAGCATTGTCACACAGTTAGAGTATTCAAACCCAGAAACAATGATTCAGAAATGTATCTATTAGGATTATTCTGTGTTCCATTTACCCTGGGCGTTTGATGGTGGGCTTAGAGTGACTCCCACTCCTGAATTGAGATGTTCCAGTAAGAAAGTCTAGGAAAATACATATTTGCTTTGTTCCTTAGCAAGGTAGAGCCATTCATGTATCTGGTGTGTGACCCACTCAGCCACGGTGTCACCAGGTGCTACTCCAGTCAGCTGCCAGCTGGAAACTGAGGCTACAGTCTTTACATGCTATTTTTGACAACCCAAGGTTGGAAATGTGCTGCCTGGTCTGATGAGTTTCGATTTCTGCTGCAACATTCAGACGATAGGTCAGAATTTGGCATAAACAACATGAAAGCATGAATCCATTCTTTGTATCAACAGTTCAGGACACTGGTGATGGAATAATGGTGTGGATATGGATATTTTCTTGCCACTGTTGTCACACAGTTTAAGAACCCAGATACAATGATACAAAACTGTGTAAGAGGCTTATACATGTACTGCATTTACCTCTGAAGACAGATGTCAGAGCTGGGAGCTGCGTTCCAGTAATTTCAGAAAAGCGAGGAAAAACAGGATTTGTTTACTGTTTGTAAACACAAGATTTGTTTACTGTGTGTAAACACAAGATTTGTTTACTGTGTGTACTTGTTTTTTGCCCTGAAACACACTCCCCCAGCACATTTGTGTATGCATGTGGTTTATGTAGTGAGTTACAAATACACACAGTGATCCTACAGATCACAAGTTTTACAGTTTTACTAATGTTCCCATGCACATCCGCCATCTTGGATCGTTAAATCAGGGTTAGTCGTGCCGTCCTGACTTTCTCAATTGAAATTCTGATTTGAGGGAGCATTCCAGTCGAAGATTGTGACTGGGAACTTTCCAACTTCAAATGGAAATGCCATTATTGCCATAGCAGCATAGTTTAATCTTAAGAAAGATAAATAAATCGGATAAAAAGGTCAAACACAAACAAAAGTGTGCATTTTATTCTTTCGCACAGCTCTTACAGAGCCATTTGTTTCTTTTAGAGTGCATTGTTTTACACACAGGTTTTTCTTGTTAGCAGTTGTCTTTTAGCTACGCTGCTTCATTAGTTGATACTCTAAGATAACTTCCCAGTGGGGGCGCCATCTTAAAGATCCACTCTTGAGATAACAAGGTGTCCTTCTTTAGCGCTGTAGTCTGACACTGCAACATCTACAGACAGCTATTGACATTTGAGAATAGTTTCCATCTGCATTAGATTTGGCTGGAAATTGTTCTGCCATTAATTGTTACTTTTATGACTGGTGAGGGATTAAATCAGTTTTGGTAAGAGAAGCTGATTAAAGGCACAAAGATGTGAGAACGGTTTTTGTGTTAAAGACAAACAATATCTGCTTTAAATCATACCCATCAAGTTGCATTTCTGGGTGGTCGGTGAGCTGAGTTTTCTTTACACATCTCTCCTGCCCTGCTTTGCCCTAAGCCTGTTCTTAATTTTATGAGTGTGACTTTTAAGGGAAACTTAAATGCACCACAGTAGTGTTTATAAATACAATGGTAAAGGGCTTACAGCAGCAAAGGAAAAATTGTAGGCACCATAGCAAGAACAGGCAACAAATTGATTGTTTAGTTAAGGAGATGCAATGCTTCGGACTTCTTCAGGAGTGTTCAGATATGCATGCGTCATGGGTCAACCCTGTTTTTGACATTGCTTGGTAAATTGTGACAGTTTAAATAAAGCCTACAAGTTTCTGCATTTATACTGGAGAGCAACAAAAAGTTGCTTGTACTATTGAAAATCACTTTATCCATAAAAGCCACGTAGACAGAAATGAAAACGAATGTGTTTGAAAAACTAACGGTAACCTCTGAGAACTAGAAGACAGACTGTTTCTGCTATCAAAACAGTTTTTTTGTGTTAATCCTGAATGATTCTTGGATTCTTGGACACGACATCTTTACTATCAGAGAAAACCCATGCATACAGGAGTACGTCTGGCCATTGGTGCGCTAGCGCGTCCAAGCCCAAGGGTGCATCGTGGTTGATTATGGAGAAGAACAGGGGGCAGTGAGTATTTACCCTGGAAGCAAAAAGATCTATTTTCGCCTTGCCAAATAGATCCCAAATCTGAGCCACTACTAAAGGGTGTAACCTCCATTCTCTCACCAGAGGACCCCCCCTGGAGAGAAGGTCCGGCCCCAGGTTCAGGTGGCCTGGGACATGGGTTGCTCTTAGAGACAGAAAACACTGCACCATAACAGCAGAGAGTGAGACAGCTTCAACAGGGGAAGAGAGCGTGTTCCTCCCTGCCTGTTTATGTAAGACACCACTGTTGAATTGTCCGTCCTGACTAAGACATGCTGGCCCTCCAGGACTGGATGGAAATGCTTTAGAGCTAAGAACACTGCTAACAGCTCTAAGTGGTTGATGTGCAGCTCGCGCTGGGCTGCGGACCAGATCCCTCTCACTGATGCACCCTCACACAGCGCTCCCCACCTTCTTAGGGAAGCATCTGTGGACACCACCTTGCGAAACAACACCCTCCCAATCCGAGAGCCCTGATGCAGCAGCCTGGGCTCCCTCCAAGGACGAAGAGCTAGCATGCAAGACGCGGTTACTGGTAGTCTCCTCCGGAGGTGACGCAATGCACACAGGCGGTGAGAGAGAGTCCAGCGTTGAAACGCTCTCATTTTTAACAGTCCAAGTGGCACCACGGCGATCATAGATGCCATCATGCCCAACAAGCTTAATATCGTCTGGAAACACAGTCTGCATCCCAGTGAAAATGAGCGAGGCAGCGATGAAACGCAGCCACTCTGTGCTCCGACAAACATGCGCGGCAGGAAAGCGAGCATATTTCCAAACCGAGAAAAGTAATCTGCTGACTCGGGATTAGCGAGCTCTTTTGAAAGTTCACAGAGAACTCCAGTGTCTGAATGTGTGACAGAACCAGCGACAGCTGTGTCTCCGCCTGCTCTCTGGAGCAAGCTACGAGAGCCCAGTCATCTAGGTAGGCTAAGATGCTAATGCCTCTCTCTCTGAGGGGCACTAGCGCTGCCTCGGCACATTTCGTAAAGGTGCGAGGAGCGAGCGACAGCCCGAACGGCAGCACTAAGTATTCGTAGGCTACGCCCTCGAATGCAAACCTCAGAAACTGCCTGTTTTTCAGGTGTATAGCCACATGAAAATAAGCATCTATTAGATCGATTGTTGCAAACCAATCTCCGGGGCCGACTGCATTCAAGAGCTGTCTGAGTGTTAGCATCTTGAACCTGTACGTTTGTAGATATGTGTTCAAGACTCGCAGGTTGAGGATGGGACAAAGCCCTCCCCCTTTTTTCGGAACAACAAAATAAGGGCTGTACCAACATTTGTCTGTCTCCGAAGCGGGGACCACTCGTATTGCTCTTTTCTGCAATAGCGCCTTTATTTCCGAGTATCATGGCCGCCTCGGTGTTGACAGTCGTGTTTATGACTCTTTGGAAACGAGGCGGCTTGACCCGGAACTGCAACCGGTAACCCATGGCAACGGTTCGCAGCACTCACGGAGAGGGGGCGCAAGCGCGCCACTGAGGGAAGTGAGCAGCCAGCCGGCTGACCTGCAGCACCGTCGGCGGGGTGTTGTTGCCCCCCAGTGTGTCTGCAAGGGACTGCATCACCTGCCTGACCTGGCTCATTCTGCCTGCAGGCTGAGCATTTGTGATTGTTTGAGAATAAACAACACTCTTTATTGATTGTAACATGGAAACATGTAGATTCATACATTTTGTTGGAGGCACCTTTTCTGGGGCACAACAATGAAAAACAGCGGGGACGCTCGATGTGGTCACCTGAACATTGAACACACCTGAACAGGGAGTTACTTAAGGCATTTTGTGTGCAGGGGTTTTATGCTTGGGAGACAGTGTTAGGAAAGTGCAGCGCCTTCTGGGGCTGAACACCTGAACAGAACTTAAGCGGCACCTCTTGTGCGGCAACAGAGGGGTAAAAACAGCGTCTCCCTGCTGCTGGACCCCTTCTCCACTCGAAACCACAGCTAGGAGGGTTGAGGCTTCTTCCTCCTGGGTGTCGGGTCCCGCCGGGGGCCCGAGTGTGGGCCTTTGCGTGGACCTCGGGCCGGAGGATGTGCTCTCACTGGCGGCACACCCACTTCAGCAGTGGGCGCCGGTCTCTTGCCATTCGTCAGAGGAGCGGCAGACCTGTGAGTGCTAGCTGCAGGCTTGGGCTTGGGCTGACATCTGGGGATGATGTCGCGCAGAGCTTCCGTCTACTTCTTCCTCAGATCGAATTTAGCCTGAATGGCTTCAAGTGAATATCCGAATAACCCAGCCGCAGACACTGGTGCGTCCAGATATACAGCTCTGTCCCTATCCGGGACGTCAGAGAGGGTCAGCCACAGGTGCCTCTGCGCCACTACTGTCGAAGCCATCCCTCTGCCCAGGGAGAGCGCTGCACAGCGAGAATGCACAGCGAGAATGCACAGCGAGACTGCACAGCGAGACGCACGGAGGATGTAATCTGTGGTGACTCTGACCTCATTAAGAAGCAGTACAAGCGGGCTGTCATCAGGATCCAGCGATCCGAGCCCCGCAGGCACATCGCCTGGTACGTCTGGAGCATGGTGACGGAGCTCATGGCGCGAGCAGTGCCGGCCTGAGCCCAATAAATCTTCTCCAGCTGCGAAGCAGAGAATCTGCAGTTCTTGGACGGCAGAGTTGCGGGGCCGCCGACACCATGGTTATGGGACAGGGCCAGATAAGCAGCCAGAGACGGCTCCATAGGGGGTGGGTTAGTTAAGCCAGCCCCCTCGGTGCCGTCCAATTCCTTGTACTGTCCATAGCCGGGCACAGTGACGCAGGTAGACAGAGAGGTTTGTCCCATGATGCTGTTAGCTCGCAGAGAAAGTCTGGGAACATGGGAAGGCAGGAGGAGAGGGCCAGTCCACCTGCAGCTTCTCAGCAGCACGGCGAAATAGGGAGAAAAGAGAGGTGTCATCGTGGCCGACCGGCGCAGCAGCAGCGGCACATTGGGCCGACAATGAGCTCTCCTGCTCATCCTCCCACAAACCATGGATGTCCAGGCCGATGTCCAGCATGTCATCGTCTTCCTAGGGAGCGCTGGCGGGCTTCAACCCAGGCTGAAGCCCGCCAGCGCTCCTGCATGGTTCCGGCTCATCATCCGCTAACCCGTCAACATATTCCATGTGGTCAGCCCAGCTAATTGCGGGGACATCGACCGGAAAATCGACCGGAAAAAGGAGAGGGTCATGCCGTGTGACAGCCGAGCGTCCCAGCACTTTTTCCACAAACGTCACCTGTCTTTCCAGGGTCGAGCACCGGAGCTGGCGACAAAGCGCACAGGCTTCGGGCTCCTCCTAGCGTGGACGATCCCCAGGCAGACAGGGCAGGCATTGTGCTGGTCGCTGTCATGCAAAGAGAAACCGCATCCCTGAGGACAGGGGCAAACAGAAGATTTCTGCTTTGCTCGCTTCGGTTTGGAGTCCATTCCAAAATGCAAAGCAAAACGCTGCACGGGAAAAAACTTGAAATTAGCGCTCTGCGGGCAGCCTACACACCAACTGCGCGGTGGAGGCTAACACCAACAAGGGCAGTTAAGTTAAGTTCAAGTCGGCAGACAATGGTGCTAACTAGCAGCAGCTAGCTAGCCCAACTCAGCAGAGGTGTTCTCAGCAAGGTGAAGAGCGTAAGAACTGAGGGATGACTGTAATGAAAGCGGCTATATCTGCAGGCGGGGCCATACGCGTGTCATCACACGTCATCTGCCTTAAAGGCGTGAATAAAGGTTTCTTCAGCCAGGACACACGAGGGCGTGATATCCCATACTTATGTGTTGTACCAAGTGAATCGACTGAAAGGGAACCAAAAATGTTAATTGAGTCATTTGATTTATTCTAAACTGCAACATTACTTTCTGTAATACCATTTTTGTGACTTAACATTCTCACTTCCAGGTGATTGTTGTTGTAATTTGGTGACGTATAGATAAAAATGAACTGAAACCTCTGCTTACTAAGGGGTCCTTTTCATGGTTAGTGTGCAATGAAACAAAAGGAAAACCTAAATTTCACTGTAACCCTTAATGCTTTTGTGTAGAAAAGGGCAGTTTGGAAGTTTAAATGACATTATAATTGTTGTACATTACTCTAAAACCAAAGCTATGAGATTGACCTTAAGATTACAACCTGATTTCAAACATAATCTAACATAAACATTCTTACCCCTGGAAAAAGCTTTAAGATATTAAGAGAATATGCCAAATGAGATACAGGATGGCAAAAAATGTATCTTAAAATGAGCTCTTTTGAGCTCTTTTTCATTAGAACAGTAAAGTACCACAACAAAGAATAAGTACACATATGAGGAACAGGTATCACTGCTTTAGAGCTTTCTTGTGTTGCATGCAAAACTCTTTGTTAGTCTCCTCTCGGCATTTTCTTATTTAAACATTGGTGGCTAAGAATCAAAGTCTCAGTGAAATGTATAAATGTATCTATCACCTTTTGAATGTGTACTATGAACAATTAAGGCATTTCTCAAGAAATAACAGGGGCAATCGAGCCCCGTACTATCAACCTTATAAAATGTCCAGTGAATGTGTATAATGTAGACTGACCACGTCAGTGACCTTTGGTCGTCAATCACTGTCTCGCAGGAATGGGCGTATCCACAGTGTCAGCAGCTCGAATCCTGCGAGGTCAGATGGATGGTGGATCTGGAGAAGAGACGATACTAGCCATGGACACCTTTCCATACGTGGCCCTCTCTAAGGTGACAAAACAGCACTGCTGACCTGCAGGTCATCCGTTATTATTCATCAATTAATTATTCATGTGTAGAAAGAAATTCAAAATAGCCAGTAAAGTGTCATCCTATAACCTCAGCTGCACTTCAAATGTATTTTACATTTTGTATTTTATTAATAGTTCTTCTAAGTTGCTTTTTCCACTCATGAGAAGTAGAGTAACTTTTCCAATGTGTGCTCTTGTTCTCCTGTGGCCTGTACTGAACTGTATCCACTCACATTACATCTAATGCTATTTTTTTGTACCTTTTTTTCTCTAGAGTTGGTCAGTTGGTTGCTAGGAAAAATGCTTTTATGTAATTCCTTGGAAGGTTGGAATACATATTAACCAGTGAATAGCTCTGTATTTTCAAACCTGCAGTAAAACATTTCTTACTGTGTTTGAAAATTATTGCATTTTACTGTTACATTATCCTAAAAAAGGTGTTCCTCCTGGTGAAGAAAGTGACAAAGCAGGGGGGAATTTTCACACAAATTTCAAAACACATTCCAGGTTAGCAACAGCTCACAGAAACGTACCTTTTCTCTGTGGCCTTTGAGTTTTTCCCCACTCCCACTCACATTCTTGTAAAATGTGCGTGTGTGTTTGAGTGTGTGTTTATGGTAGAAATACAGTCGCCTGGTAAATCAGTACAGAGAGACATGAAGTAGAACTATCATAGAGACAAAGACAGATGCACTGCAGGTCAATACCCCTTTATAAGGAAGGCTGATCAGGGGCTTGAACGTGTCTTTTTATTCACATGCTTCGTTCCCTTAACACGACACATGCCATTCAAACTCTCATGTGAAAAAAGAAATCCTAATACAATTAATAGCTGAAGTGAAAATGCTGACACTGTGGTAGAAAATGTGAACACAGTTTTAAACTCATCATCCTGGATTGAACATAATCCCTAAACAGTGTTGGGGAGTAACGGAATACATGTACCGCCGTTACGTATTTAAAATACAAAATATGAGTAACTGTATTCCGTTACAGTTACCGTTTAAAAAGGTGGTATTTAGAATACAGTTACTTTGTTGAAATAAATGGATTACACTGCGGTACTTCCCTGTTTCATATTGTGGCGGGTCAGGACTGTTTGGGTTTTGTTTGACAGCTACGTTCTGTTGTTCCAGGCGGCAGCGTTACGGTTGCCATGGTTACAGGGTGACGCTCTCTCTCTGCGTGTGTTTCCTGGGTGAGAGAGCGCCTGTTGTTGTTGTGCTAAGCTAACAGGCAGAATGCTACAGGTATAGCTCTAAAGAATGTAGCATCATAGGCAGTGTAGTTCGTGCTGCAGGGAGAATGGACTGCCATACCCGTTATCTGTCTGTGAGCGAGGGAGGGAGAAAAAGGAAAAGTACGAGGAAAAGGAAAAAACGGGAGCTGGAAGCATGTAAATATAATAATAACCACTGCAGCCAAGAAGAGAGCCTGACGAGCCCAGTTGTAAGTAAGCTATTAAGACTCGACTGTACACTGTGTTCGTGTTTTCCTCCAAAAACAATAAGTTCCGTTGGAGCAGCCTTTCTCTGTCTCTCGCTAGCAAAGTTGACCCAGACAACAAAGTAAAGCTAGTTTTCAGCTACGAGCCCGACACAGAACCCACCGTATTAGTCAGAGGTTCCTTTACTACGGTTCGGAGCCGCGGACCTTCAGTTACAGTAATAAATCACAGCAATAGTACATTCACGTAGTTGTAAACAGCATGATAATATATTAAGTAATCCAAAGTATTCAGAATACGTTACTCTCATTGAGTAACGTAACGGAATACG
Source organism: Neolamprologus brichardi (assembly GCF_056152115.1). Classification (NCBI taxonomy): domain Eukaryota; kingdom Metazoa; phylum Chordata; class Actinopteri; order Cichliformes; family Cichlidae; genus Neolamprologus; species Neolamprologus brichardi. The sequence goes on along the minus strand of NC_142118.1, from coordinate 34,749,555 downwards.
TTACAGAATACATTTTGGGACATGTATTCTGTATTCTGTAATGGAATACATTTTAAAAGTAACCTTCCCAACACTGTCCCTAAATCACTGTGTGGTTGAAAGAAGGAATCAGTGTTTAGTGTCTTTGGTGCCTCTGATATCCCAACCTATAATCAAAAAGAGAACATATCTGATATAACACATTCTAGCTGGCTCCATCTTTTAGATCATCCCCCGAAACTTTTGCAACTTAAGTGACAGTCATTTCAACTTAACACATTAGAACATGAAGCACATTCAAGCAATTTTTCTCAAAAAAAGTAGCATTTTTGCTTCTCAGGGGAGAAGCAAAAATGCTACTTTCAATATGCAGTGAATGCATAAAATATCTCAGCTCCCCAAATGTGCATGTGCAGATTTCACTTTTAAAAATAATGACATGGTCCATCTGTGTTTGATGCTATCCTGTTTTTAATGCTGTTTTTGTTTGTACTCTGTAGACCTACAGTGTGGACAAGCAGGTAGCAGACAGTGCCAGCACTGCTACAGCCTACCACTGCGGTGTGAAGGCCAATGGAAAGACAGTAGGACTCAGCGCTAAAGCGGTGGCCTACGAGTGTAACACCACCTTTGGTAATGAGGTCTACTCAGTTCTGCGGCGCGCTAAAGCACAAGGTAAAGACAGTTGATTGCTTGGTCAAGTAATGAGTGTGCTGTGTAAAGGACAGGTCAACCAGTTTGTTTTCTTATCTTAAGATATGTAATGGTTTAAAGTAAAATATGTGGAATAAAGCAATAATCTGACAAGCTACTTCAGTGTTGCTTGCCAATTATGGTTCAACGTTCAAAAAATATATATGCAGTTAGGACAACCACCCACGCTGATCTGCCTTGACCTTTGTGCCTGTGGTCACTTTATGACATGCAATTTGTGCAGGGTTGTCTGTCAAGGCATGTGCATGTTTCAAGTGAATTTGCATTGTTGTTTCCATCGTGTCACAACATTAGATTGAGTTCGCTATATTTTTGTCACATATATGTTTATTTGCATCATGTGTCGATATACCAAATCATTTAATGCACCCTTGGCTGCAGGGTAAGGCCCTGGTAAACCAAATATGGCTGAGGTAACACAGACAGTGTTGGAGAATAACGGAATACATGTACCGCCGTTACGTATTTAAAATACAAAATATGAGTAACTGTATTCCGTTACAGTTACCGTTTAAAAAGGTGGTATTTAGAATACAGTTACTTTGTTGAAATAAATGGATTACACGGTACTTCTCTGTTTCATATTGTCGTGGGTCAGGACTGTTTGGGTTTTGTTTGACAGCTACGTTCTGTTGTTCCAGGCGGCAGCGTTGCGGTTGCCATGGTTACAGGGTGACGCTCTCTCTGCGTGTTTCCTGGGTGACAGAGCGCCTTTTTGTTGTTGTTGTGCTAAGCTAATAGGCAGAATGCTACAGGTATAGCTCTAAAGAATGTATCCTCATGGGCAGTGTAGTCCGTGCTGCAGGGAGAATGGACTGCTATACCCGTTATGTGTCTGTGAGCGAGGAAGGGAGAAAAAGGATTTGTACAGCTGTCATTGAGCAACAAAGGGAGCTGGAAGCATGTAAATATAATAATAACCACTGCAGCCAAGAAGAGTGCCTGAAGAGCCCAGTTGTAAGTACGCTATTAAGACTGGACTGTACACTGTGTTCGTGTTTTCCTCCAAAAACAATAAGTTCCCTTGGAGCAGCCTTTCAACGCCTCTCTCTGTCTCTCGCAAGCAAAGTTGACCCAGACAACAAAGTAAAGCTATTTTTCGGCTATGAGCCCGACACAGAACCCGCCGTATTAGCCAGAGGTCCCTTTACTACGGTTCGAAGCCGCGGACCTTCAGTAACAGTAATAAATCACAGCAATAGTACATTCATGTAGTTGTAAACAGCATGATAATATATTAAGTAATCCAAAGTATTCAGAATACGTTACTCTCATTGAGTAACGTAACAGAATACGTTACAGAATACATTTCAGGGCATGTAATCTGTAATGGAATACATTTTAAAAGTAACCTTCCCAACACTGAACACAGACCACTAATGTTTTCTTCATAGAGGTCTTCTGAATTACACATAGTCTAGTTCAGGGGTCGGCAACCTGCGGCTCCGGAGCCGCATGCAGCTCTTTAGTCCTTTTAGTGCGGCTCCAAGTGGTATGGGAAAATAAATTTGAAGTTTTATGATGGTCTGTCTCTCTTCCATTATTAATAGCCTATTTCTTGCCATTTTGTAGCAACACTTTACTTTCTGTAGTACAATTCCCCTTGTGGGACTAATAAAGGTATATCAATATCAATATCAATACTGTTCAACTGATGCTCACGAGGGTATGGTACCGCAGTGTGTAAGTAATCCAGAAAAGTTGGAACACCTGTAGGAATTAGTAGCGCCAGCTTCTAAGGCTTCATCAACCTCCACTGCTGCCGAACAGCTTTAAATTGTTAACCCATTTTGTGTTCCATGAAAACAAAACATTTTGTATAATTCTGAAAAGTACATTACTTTTGGTTTTGGGTAATCTTACCTTTTTTTCCTTTTCTTTTTGTTTTTTTTACATCTGGCAATTTACTACTTACCTTTGTACCATTTCAAATTATTCATTGGACTTGAACAACTTAAAGAGCAATAACTGGAAGAATTAGGGTGTTCTAAAACCTTTGACCGGTAGTGTAAACTCCTCCACGCTGGATGTATTCTATCCATTTTTCATTTGCAGTTTTCTATTGTTTTTCAGGTAAATCAGTAGGAATAGTGACCACCACCCGTGTCCAGCATGCTTCCCCAGCAGCCGCCTACGCCCACTCTGTCAGCCGCAGCTGGTACAGTGATGCAGATCTGCCTTCCAGTGCTCGCGAACATGGTTGCGTCGACATTGCCACCCAGCTAGTCACCAATGTTGACATTGATGTAAGAAAGAAAAAATTGTTTGGCTCTTTTCAATCAACAAATAAGATATAACATCAATTGTCAGTGCAGCTATTATATAATAGGGTTTATTTAAATACTTTTATATAAACTGGTAGGGACCAGATAATTCTTTTATTATGCCCTGACATTTAAAATCTTTGAATTGAAAGAGGGTGTGCTGGTCTGGTCTGTCTACACTTTTACTAGATAGATCAGGCTGCACCCACCTATTAAGCAGGCCTCCTGGCCACCTCTTGCCTCCTTTGTTGAAAGGGTCACTCCCAGAGGCAGAGGGCTGTGAGGCACCGCCCAGCGGGAAGCCCTCTACAGAGGACCAAACTTCATTCTTTTGAGTTCTGTACGTCCGTTCAGGCACAGTCAATACTTATCTGTAGGCAACTCAGAAGTGGAGGTCAGGGTGTGTGTGTGTGTGTGTGTAATTTCATATGACTCTACTTGATGAGAGCAGTACACAAATACTTTAAAGCAAAGATTGTAAGCTCGATCAGCCAGTTACACCTTGGCAAAGGCAAAACCCCATTAGAACCCTGTTTTGCTGCATCACCTTCTATAAAATTGCAATAAATAAATAAATGAATAATGGAATTGATCTTGTTGGCCTATCTTATATTGCCATATACAAATGAGCACTCTGTGTTCCCAGTTATTTTCCATTGTGATTTCCAGAGTTCATGACTTTATCGTTTTATTTCAATTATCCTGTCAGATTACAATTAACAATAACTTTAAGGTCAGTACAAATAAATATGAGGAAAGATGGAAAAGCCAAACATCTCTGCAGTTCTGCTTGTTGTTGTTTTTTAAAGGTGATTCTCGGTGGAGGCAGGATGTACATGACTCCAAAAGGCACCGCAGACCCAGAGTACCCTACCTCCAACTCCCGCAAGGGGGACCGCAAAGACAAGAGGAACCTCATTGATGTGTGGCTGAAGGCTAAACCAGTAGGATTATTGACAATTATTGTGCGAATATTTCCTCATTTCCCCCACGACAGCTCACAGATTCATGTTTCCTCTGGTTTGTGTTTCAGAACAAGAAATCACGCTATGTTTGGCACAGGAAGGAGTTTGATGAGATAAATGTTAAAAATACTGACCGACTCATGGGTGGGTAACTAATATTGGGTCTGCTAATGAGCAGATACAGACTTACTGCAGTATATTAAATATATTAAATATATTAACATTGGTAGAAAGGTAGGGAAAAAAATTTAGTCATATAAATAAATGCCTTAGAAAGAAGAGGAGTCCACTTAACCCAACTTTAATCTTTATAGCCATGTAAATACTTATGATGTTGACTGGTATCATCTCTTACTGCTTTAGTGATAAAAACTCGAGGGTGTAGTCCTTGCTGTTATGGTGTGCATGACAGCAATGCAGCCGCCAATAGCTCAGAGGTGTTATCATCTTGTTATCAATGTTATGCATATTACCCACTTGTATGATAAATTTAGAAAATTAGATCTGCTGCATTTAAAGGTGTTCTTACTTTTAAAACAAGCCATCACAGAGAAGGCTTGACTAGCAGCTAGCAATTATTTCTTTAAAACTGTTAACTGCCTTATATATAACTTAAATGAGCAAATGTACCAATTTTTAGATAGATTTTCATATTAATGATCTGAGATTGCAGTGCTGATTTTAACTCTACAGACGGGGTCAGAAGGTTTTAGCTGTTCAACTCTAACATATTTTGAAATTGACTTTCAGTTTCCATTTCTTTTCTTTCTTTTTTTTGTTCTAACTGACAGTTTGGATTAACCGCAACATTGCTGTGTGCTGCTGCATATTTTTTATTCATTTTGGTCCAACATGAACATTTTCTTCTTGTTTGTTCGTGCTTCTAGGTCTGTTTGAACCCAAAGACATGAGATTTGAGGTTTTCCGGAATAGCACGCGTGATCCATCCATTGTGGAGATGACAGAAAAGGCTATTCAAATACTGAAGAAAAATCCAAAAGGATATTTCCTGTTTGTGGAAGATGAGTGCAATAAAACAATTTTGTAATATAAAATCTCAGCAAGCACACTCATTTAATTATTTAGCTTGTGAATATGCAAGACAATGAAATAAATATTAAATGTCTAAATCTCTTTTCTGTTATCTGTTACGAGGGAGAATCGATCACGGTCACCACGATGGCATTGCCAAACTGGCACTGACAGAAGCTGTGATGTTTGACCGGGCCATTCATCGTGCTGCACAGCTCACCCGAGAATCAGACACGCTGACTGTGGTCACTGCTGACCACTCTCATGTCTTCACCTTTGGTGGCAACACGGCTCGAGGAAACCCCATCTTTGGTATGACTCAAAGCACTGCCACGTGAAGGCATTGTGGGTTCAAACTAGCATGAAAATCGTGCTCTGATGTGTGAAATTAAAAGTACAAGGGGGGAGAAAAGGGGTAAAACAAAAAAAGAGTGCAGATGGACCATTTGTGAAGAATACTGGAACTAGCCTCTTCCTTACCTACATTCTTTTTATTTTTATTATTCAGGATTAGCCCCAAAGAAAGCTGACGACCAAATGCCTTTCACTAGCATCCTGTATGCCAATGGCCCGGGTTACGTCCATATAAATGGAACAAGAGAGAACATCACTTTGGTGGATTACTGTAAGTACAGATTAATATCTTTCAGCTGTGGCACTCGTCTGTGCTGATAACCATAACCATAACCATAACCATAACCATAACCGCGTCGCTTCAAGGTGTCTGTGTACACACAGACACCTTGAAGCGACGCGGTTATAGTTGGCTTGTGCATGTTTCTCTAGAGAGCAGAGATAAATTATGATGGTCATTTTATTTACGGATTCATGGTTCTGTCTTCTGTTTAGTTCTTTGCACAGGTCTCCTGTACTTTGGAAGGTTAACAGCAATGTTCCTTGTCCTACACTGTGTATTTTTGTCATTGCACAAGTGTGTGTAAAGTGAAAAAAATGCCTTCTCTTTTTAATATACTTGTTCTGGGAATCAGTGTACACTCAGCCCATCTGGCACCTATCCCCTGCAAGTCAACATCTATATGATTAATGTAAGCGTATGAGGCCAAAAGGTTTTTGTGAGATGTAGAGATAAAAGAGAATAAAGGTTCAACCTTTGCACAATGCTTAAAAGGCCCCTTTAACCAGAGCAAACCAAAGACTGCAGTCATTTTCCAAATACATCCACTCTGGGTATTTTTACACGCTTTGCTTGGTGTTAGTCGCTGAATCAAAGGGATTTAGATTCCTTTCTGGTTTGTGAAAATTATATTATTAAGTTTGATTAAATAAATTACAGAGGATTTGAAAAACACAGTTGTGCCACAGGATACATGAGGAAAGTGTGGTAATAGTGCAATCTAATGTATGTCTCTTATCCCAATGACAGTTTATGAATTTTTAAGTAAGACAGAGTGTATAAGGTCATCATGGTGAATTAATGGAAACGCTGTATAAATACATCTACTTAGCCTGAAAGGTTGTTTGGTGACTGGCTACACATTTTTTTTTTGTTTAGATGATGAGGAGTACATGCAGCAGGCTGCTGTGCCACTGGATGCTGAGACACATGGTGGGGAGGATGTGGCCATCTATGCCAAAGGACCAATGGCTCACCTGTTCCACGGTGTAAAGGAGCAGAATTATGTGGCACATGTCATGGCCTATGCTGCCTGTTTGGAGCCTTACACAAACTGTCCTCCTCACACTCACCGTCACACTCATTCCTCCTCTGGCTCTGTGAACACACCTTCCAGCCTCTTGTTTTTCCTTCTCTGTGTTCTCTTGTTGTTCAGATGACCCCGCCCAATCCGGCACACGTGTTACTTTGTATAAATGTAGCAATATGCACTAAACACTCGCAGGGTATGCATGTGCACTGTATGTGCACAGGCTGTCAACTTAGAATCCAGGGATAAAAGTACTGTATTTCTTAAGAGAAAAAGAGATTCTCTGTACGTCCATATTTACATGCAAACGTAGGCTTAACTTGCATGTGCTAACTCTATTCAGGTGCATACCAACAGCTATGCAGGAACCTCAAGCTACTACATATGCAAATTAACCATAATTCATATGTAAATAGCCGTCCGTGTGTTTCCACTGCAGAGCCATCAAAACTTGTTGTATTTTATTAAAGGCAATTACAGCCTATATGTACATATGTGACGTCTAACATGCACTAACTTTTTTCATTATTAAGTGTGAGTTTTGCCCATTATGTTTTTTCTCCAGTTAAATACATTCAGTGTAATCTAAAGCTTTGGACAGCATAAACTGAAACAAACAGATTTGAGCTCATTTTTTATCTATTGGCCACGTATGCAGGGCACAGAGCTGTAACATGGTCATCACTGTCCAGGTGAAATAAAATACTATGATGTAATCCTGAATTATGAGCCGTCATGGCGAGTACCGGCGTTATCAGACCTGAGAAGAAATCAGAAAGACTGTGTTAAAATATCAGCCCTTCATTATGTGTCAAGACCTTAATAGTTCCTAACCTTTTATGTTTCTCTGTTAAATTGCCTGTCACTTGATACCATAATCTATTGGATTGTAAACGAATGTATTTTATAAGAAAGTTGAAAATGTATTTTCATACTATTTCTTTTCCTACATATGTGTAGGCATAGAACATCTGGCTTTCTTTGTAAAATCGTTCTCCATTTGATAGAAAATATTTTGGGTAATGCCCAACTTTATGGGTCATTTGATTTAATAAAGATTGCCAAGAAAAAGCATATGTGTTTTTACATTTTCTGGATTGGCTGTGTTCCAAAGTAAGTGTATTACATTGTTGCCCCAACATTTAAGAAAACATTTAGATACTGATGCTAACATTTTGAATGTGGAAACTGAAACTCCTGTTTAGCCCTCCAACAGAGTCTGTGAAATAATGATCAAATAAAATAAATAATAATACAATTATCAGGCTCACTTACATGTATTTCCCTGTAAGGAATGAAATTTTGACATTGTAAAAGTGTATTCCACTGAATCTTTCAAAATCTTCCTGTTTGAATAAAACTGTTTTCTGCAATAAACCTGGTCCAAACCACGAAAGCCAGTGGATATAAAAGAATGAACATTTTTAAACCACTTTTTGAAAACATCACACAGATGTGCGGTCAAAGCCACCTGTACACCCACACACACACTCATGGCTCAGTTAATTGTACCACAAATTAAAATAAACAACTTTCAACAATTTGTGAAAATTGGACCACTTGACCATAAAGCAGCGGTCCCCAACCCCCGGGCCTCGGACTGGTACCGGTCCGTGAGTCGTTTGGTACCGTGCCGTGAGAGTTGAGGCTCAGGTGTGAAATGTATGGTTTTCAGGGTTTTTATCGGTTTTCAGCGTTATTTTGTTATCGTTTTTATCGTTTACTTGGTTTTCCTTGGTGTTCCTTGGTCTTTTCAGTGTGTTATGAATAAATTTTCTTTTTTTCGGTACCGGTACTAGTTTTATTTTGTTGTATTTATCCGCGACACCTTAAAGGCCGGTCCATGAAAGTATTGTCGGGCATAAACCGGTCCGTGGCGCAAAAAAGCTTGGGGACCGCTGGTCTAGAAGTACAGTAAACAGATTTTTAACACTGCAATGTAAAAGTGTGGAAGAGTGAAAAACAAATCAGTAAATTTTATGCATATCACACTGATTTATGGTAGCTATAGACAAGAGTGATTAAAGCTATTGCTGGTAAACATTTATCAGATAGTGCTTTTTATTGCAGCTGTCTGTACTCGGGCTGACAAACTAATAAACACATCTTAGCTCAATCATCCAGATAAGTAAATCTCCAATCTGGACGTTTCTGTGGGATCAAGGAACTCCCTCACAGCCCATTGTTCCTTCAGTGGTGCACGTTTCAGTCATTGTGTAAATGTACATTTAAATCCAAAACTAAAATAAAAAACTAAAAAATTTGGTCCAATTTTTATTTTTTTATCCTGCTGCTGTGGCACACTGATCTCCCTTGTGGGATCAATATTTATCTATAAGCATCTAGCTAGCTAGCTGTGTCATTATCTATGTATGATGCACAAAAGTACTTAATCTGGGTAATGATACTGATAGAAGGGATCAAATTAACTATTAGGTATAAAGCTAACAGCAACAATTTTAGGAAACTCCTTTCTGTTTCACATTCTGCAAAGAACACTTTTGCTTGTGAGCTACGGTTTTAATTTCACCGTGGTCCATTAATGATTACTTCTACAAAGCAAATTTAGATCCTCTTAACTATTCTGTACTGACATTGCGTAGTTTACTGCCTCTTCTCCCATGTGCATGTGTGTGAGAGATTGGATAAAACCTTTTCCCTCAATTGCAAGTTCCTTCGTGTGCCCTTTGCTCCTTGGCTGAATATATAAAGGTGCTTCAGAGTGAGGAAAACGTACTCTTGTTCTCTCTCTGCATTCACATAGAATCTAGACCATGGCCAACAGACATTACCTATGTTTTATTGGATTACTGATTTCCATTTCGGTGCAGTGGACTTCGTGTGCTAACAGTAAGAATTTGCTACATTTTGTTCATGAGAGCTTCTACAGAAACTAAGAACATTACTTTCAGTTTGCAACTAATTTCAAGCTTAAAGGAAAGACAGTAACAGACATGCAATGCACATTCGGTGTTGCAAAAACTGACTATTATGCAGTTTATTCATTAAAAAAACATAGAAACACATTTGACTGGCTCTAACCACCTTCACGTTTATTTTGTCTCGCTTATAGAGGATGAGCTCGAACCGTTCTACTGGAACAATAAAGGAAGGAATGCTATTCACGCAGCCCTAAATAAACCACGTAATTCACACCAAGCCAAGAATGGCATCCTCTTCCTGGGAGATGGTAAGTCTAAGAAAGAAATTTTCCTACCATTTAAGAAGTTTCTTTAAACTATCAAGTATTTCCTCTTGTACCTCAGTTCATTTTGAGTCTCTCCATCACTGTGGTGTAACTCACCAAAACATAATAAGGTCTTTTAAAGCCGCAGATTTTGGTACCACAAAAATCATGGTAGGAGATGAACACTGACACATGATCATCTGCTTGGAAAGCCAGGCATAACAAAGTGAAGTGAGGCTCTGCAAAGCCCACAGTGCATGTGGAGTTGCAATATTTGCTCTTGTATCTTTAATCGGGCTAATACCAAGAAAGGGTAAATCAGAAACAGTTTGAAGTCATCTACCATGTCTGGACGTTCAACAGAAATTAATAACAGGTTAGTTCAGTTTGCTTCATTAATTCCATTTAACCAAAACCAAAAGCAGACGAAATAATTTCCGCTATTGTAAAGCAAGAGAAACTAATTTCTTTATTCCATTGTGGAAATATAGCCTTACATGAAATCATACATTTGCTTCTATTTAATCTCTGACCCAACATCACTGTTTACCAGCTTCTCTTTACAAATGACAAATTTATATCTTGATTATGATTTTATGAGCTTCGACTTTTGCCATCACTGATGCTGTCTTCAGCACATTTAAAGTTTTATCAATATTTATGATTGATAAGTAGTATGTAACAGCTCAATAAATGACGTGTTTGTGAGAATACATAGGAAAGTTCCTTTAGTTAATGACCTATTGGTGACACATTAGAAGAGTTTAAGGTTTATATCTGATGACCAGAATGACCAAATTTCACTAGCTGTTTTATTAGCTGGACCTAATGAGTTCAAAGAGCACAGTGTACTCTCTTGGCTGATGTTATCTACTCAGGTGTGTTTCCTCCTACTTCCAGGTATGGGTATACCAACAGTGACTGCTGCCCGGATCCTCAAAGGCCAGTTGGAGGGAGTAAGTGGGGAGGAGTCCAGTCTAGCTATGGATTCTTTCCCCCACCTGGCCCTTTCTAAGGTCAGAACACTATGAGCAACACACTCAGTAGACTTGCATCCTTAACTGTATCGCACATACTTTTATGGTACTAAATCTTACTGATAAAAACAAAGACAGGCTTTTTTTATCTGTGTTTTAAGTCTGGACAGGTGACATAATTTTTGTGCAAAAATCTAGGACACTTAATTTATGATTGTTCAGTGTTTTAATTTTCTTGATGTCAGTGACAGAATCAGCATTTTCTTTGACAGTGAGCGTGAATATTGGTTAACATGCAATATGTGTGATTGCTTCGGATGCCTGCAGACGTACAACGTGGATCAGCAGATGCCAGACAGTGCTGGCACAGCAACAGCGTACCAGTGTGGTGTGAAAGCCAACTATGGCACTCTGGGGGTCAGTGCTGCCACTCCAAGGTACGACTGCCAGGCTACCCATGGGAATGAAGTCATATCTGTTCTTCACCGTGCCAAGGCTGCAGGTAGACCCACATCCACAAAGCTTTGACTACTTTAAGGCACATGAAAATGATGCTACAAAGCAATAAAATCTTAAAAGTCGAACGTGTACAAGAGAAATAACCTATATACATTTATTGTTCAGTGTACAGCATTACTAACTGGACAACTATTCAACTTTACATCTAAGCAGGCGCGTTTTCTGTAGCATACCTCACATCAAGTGTATATATCTAAATATATCTAAATCTAAAAAATAAATGTGTCCTGCATTTTCAAACAAAATTTGTTAACTTCTAGGAGCCTAATCAGTTCAAGTTCTCCAAGTATAACTCAGCAAATATGTTAATGCTATGAAAAATCTGGTCCTTGTTTCAGGGAAATCAGTTGGCATTGTCACCACAACCAGAGTTCAACATGCTTCTCCTGCTGCAGCCTACGCTCACGTTGCCAGCCGGGACTGGTATTCTGATGCTGATCTCCCAGATGAGGCAGTCCAGAATGAGTGCCGTGACATTGCTTACCAGCTGGTTTACAACACAGAGATAAATGTAAGACTTAATCAAAACGAGCAGGCAAATGATCAGTGCATCACACAAATGACGAATAGAAAAAAAATCAAGGTACCTCTAGACTGAATAAACCAGATAAGGTCTTTTAGATAAGTCATTAAATTTTACCAAAAGCAGATTCCTCGACAGTTTTGTAAAACATGGATGACAGAGAACCTGAGAAACCACTTTCTAATCCAAACCTCAGAAGTACTCAGTGAATAAATCCTCATACACTAAATGTGTTTTTTTTAAAAGTATTTTACATGTACAAAAATCAAAAGGGGAATATATTTCTGTCTGCAGGTTATCCTCGGTGGAGGTCGTACCTATATGTTTCCCACAACAGTGGAAGACCCAGAGTATTTAAATAACACAGGAGTCCGAAAGGACGGAAAAAATCTGGTCGATGAATGGTTAAAGAACAAACCGGTAAACAGTGCCTTCATCAAGTGTGCTCATCAGTTTTTAGTTTGAACATGTATCGTGGTTTTCATCACTGAGCATTTTTTTTAAAAAACAAACATTTTCCACGTTTGTCATTGTTCCCCACCCACAGAATGCTAAATATGTTTGGAACAAGGCTGACTTTGATGCTATCAATCCTGCAACGACAGACTTCCTGATGGGTAAGAACTCTGAGGTGCATCACTTACAACTGCGTCATACAGAGAAGAAAAACACAATCAAGACCTTGAGTACTCTAGACCCAATAAAAAACCTTAGATTTTTAAACAGTGACGTTTCGCTAAATTCTGCTGAACTCATTTGTCAGTGTTTTTAAGCAATTTATCAAGTTTGTGCCATTTTATTTATTACATATAAAGATTATATATAGTATATGTAATATGGCAGATGTAACAGGGGAAAACTGAAGCCTGTAAATTCTTTATTTTAAGGTCTGTTTGAGCCCAAAGACTGCCGGTACGAGCTGGATCGTGACCCCTCCATGGACCCATCCCTTACAGAGATGACAGAGAAAGCTATCAAGATCCTCAGCAAGAACCCCAAAGGATTTTTCCTCTTTGTGGAAGATAAGTATAGTATATTCACCAAAGAAAGAAATCAGGAATATTAATCAAAACAACAAATCACGGTTGACCTTTTAATGTGAATGTACGATTGGCAACAACAGACAGAATAAAAACTGTGGCATATTTTCATGTTATTCTCATATTGTGACAATGGCAAAATCAATATCAGTATCAGCCTGCACCAGAGATATAGATATCTATATAGATAGATATAGATATATATATATATATAGTGCTGATTAATCTTGATTGCAGGCAGAAGTGAAACCAGTGTTCATTTATTTATTTATTTGCCAAGTCCACCTTTACTTTTGATGACAGATTTGCTTCTTTGGCACATAGAAGATTCTGAAAAAAATATTGTCTGTGTTTCTTTACAGATGTTTCATTCTTATGTATTTATTTTTAGTTTGATGAACTGTTCTGCTCTTCTTCTCTTTAAAACTTGAAAAAAAGGCTGGTTCATATTAGAAGCCCTTCCCAGTGACAGTTTTTTTTCCTCATTCATCTCTTGCTTCGGGCGTGTGCATTAATACCACTTTCCCCACACAAGTTTACAATGATGCAACATTGACATCATCATTGTCCATTTCCATCTTTTGCACATGGCACTGTGTCCAACAAATGAAATGTGGTCTAATATGACTATGAAGGAGCAGTTACTAACACTCTGGTTTCCACAGATAATCCTATTATTAATTTCATGCCATTTTTCATAACTGGAACTCACTTTTGCTGCAATACCATTGGCCAAACTAATATTTGATGTGCTGGTGACAGTTGTAGTATTATGTTGCATTAAAGCACTACAGATGCTTATTTATCAGTGACTTTCTTCTGAACTTCAAGGGGGAGAATCGACCACGGTCACCATGCAACAATGGCCAAAAAGGCACTCCATGAAGCTGTACAGTTTGACCGAGCAATCGAGCGAACGGCTGACCTCGTCAGTGACCTGGACACTCTGACTATAGTCACTGCAGACCACTCTCATGTTTTTGCTTTTGGAGGTTATTCTCCCAGAGGAAACCCTGTTCTAGGTAAAATACACTTTTGGAAGAAGCTTTAGCATTAACAAGTCAGCCTCATCTTATGTTCTGAGTGGTAATTTGCCCTTGTGATATACAGGGATTGCTGATACCAAGGCTACTGACAACAAACACTTCACCACTGCTGTGTATGGGAATGGACCAGGATACCAGATTGCCAATGGAAGTCGCCCGGATGTGAATGAATCAATTTCAAGTAAGTGATACTGAGCATCTTTTTATGGAATCCAAATCAATGCAATAGCGCCATCTTGTGGTGTAACAGTAAACCAACTGCACTGCCACAAAACACTCAATCTAGCTTTTCACTGTCACCTCACAAACGTTCAGCAATGGAGTTTCATTGAATGGACAATACAGCAGTATTGCTGCTGTATTGTCAAAGAAGACCAGACGCTTTTCTTTCCAAGCACCTTAGACTACAATGACCTGGATGGCTGAGAACCTTCACAGACAATAGTGGAATTGTAAAGCGCTATATAAATGCAATCCATTATTATTATCAATACAGCTAATGGCATCAGTACAATGCGTTTTAGTTTAGTAAGCCAACTGTTGGCTTTTTTTTGTCAACACTGATCTAACTAAAGCTATGCTGCTAATACTCTTCTCTCTTGTTTCCCTTCAGCGGACAACAACTACCTCCAGCAGACTGCTGTCCCTCTTGATTCAGAGACCCACGGCATAGAGGATGTAGCCATTTTTGCCAAAGGTCCCATGTCACATCTTTTTGATGGAGTCCAGGAACAGAGCTACATTGCTCATGTGATGGCTTATGCTTTATGCATAGAGCCCTACGTGGACTGCCAATTACCTGAAGGCAGCCATGCTGTAGCAAGCCACCCTAGCCTGCTGCTTCTTCTGATTAGCCTCCTTCTACTTCCTTTCTACTCTATCTGAGATGACATGAGAATTTCTGAGAATTTGGATGAGGAATAAATTATTGTTTTCGCTCTACTGTGTGTAATTTAAAAGTGATGTAGTAGTTTTAGACAGCGGTGTTGTTTTATGTAATTTCCAAGTGTTGACACAACTTTGCAGTGAAAACCATTTCTGTTAGTATTGCATAGAGCAATGTTTTAATGCTGTGTTAAGCTCCTGTAAATAAAATTATGGTTGTAATTATATTGGAGATGTACTGAATAAACAAGAGATTTCATGATGATATTGACAAATATTGGAGTCACTGTCAAGCACTCTTTGCATGACTGGTTAATTCATTCATTCATCCATTATGTTTCTGTCTGATCATAGCACTAGCATACATAGAGTTGGTGGTGTTTTATTTGAATTTCCCCAAACTTGTACAGAACTCTGAGTGAGCAGTGAAGAGAATCCAGATTCACAAGTTCTTTGGCTGTATGTAATAATGTGATTCTTTTAGAATTTTTTGTTGTCATGTGTTTTATGTGTGGTTTCCTTATTTGTTTACAACCCAATAACACACTTCAGAATTTAGTTTTGGATACATTATCAATTTCAATATAAACCCCTATTCGCTATTAGAGTTGACTGGTTCTTGAAAGTATCAGAATCTTTCTCTGCAGTATCCAGGAGTTGATCGGAATTTTCCCCACTACCATTTGCTAGTAGTATCATCAGCAAAAAATACGCATTTTAAATTCATAAATACCTCCCATAAATCATTTATATTCAACAGAAAAAAATATTAGTTGTAAATACATAATAAATAAATATAGAACAAAGGCAGTCTCCGTCCCTATTCTACTTAAGTAGCCTATTTGAACCTCTTGCAAATTGCCAAATGTATCTTGTAAAGGGATATCAATATTCAGCTTTGCCTTGTGCGCCTTCCTTGATATTAGACTGCATGTGTATTTTTGAGTGGCTTAATGATTCTGAAGTACCATTTTATGTAAGCATTTGTTGCATTATAATGAGTTAATTAGCAGTGTGTGTTCGATCATTTGAGTTTTATATGACTCCGTCTATTAATTAAAAGTTTTGAAGCTAAAATAAAATACAGCAGTGGAATAGAAACGCTGTGACCTACAAAGACATCAGTATTTTTTCAGGCAAAGACTTTGTGCATTGCTTTAAATGAATCTATCACCTCATTGGTTAACTTTGTCCAATCAGAGGCGCATGTGGGAGGGATTTCCGTTTGCTGCAGGGCTTGGAGGGAAGTCTGAAAACAATGTACCGTAGCTTCATCGAAAAGTAAAAAAACAAAATGTAGATAAACTGTGAGTTAATGCTTTAGAATCTGAAACGCTCGTCCAATCGTCCAAGCTGCATTGAAAAAAAAACATGTGAACGTTTTGCCGGCTTAAACTTTAGGAAAACGTAGTTTAACGTACGCAAACAATAGCTGGATTTCTGCAGCCTGCAAGTCGCCGTTAGCTCTGCTTGCTAACGTGAGCCAGAGCCACGTAGTTTATTACACGCTTCTCGGAAGATGTTCACAGTTTAGATAAACTAAAAAAACAAGTATCGCTGGCCATGGATGGACACACGAGGAGACTGACGAGTCAGCTGTGTAAAGCGGTGAATGAAGGAGATCCCAGGTGAGGTCCATCCCTTTTTTTTCTTTCCCCTGACATGTCCTGTGTTGTAAACATGCTACAGCCACCCACGTCAAACTAACATTAGGATTTACGTTTTTACACTTGTATACCTTATCCAGCTCTGATCTCTCAAAGAGAAAATCAATACTATCCACGATGTCGGTTTTCCAATAAAAAATTAAGTGTGCATGAAATCACGATATCTACATATTTCAGTCCTTACTAGTTTGTTACGGGTGTTTTCATTTTTCGATATGTTAGTTAGTATTTGTCAGTGTAACACGTCTTGCTTTCGTGACAGATCTGTGCAGCAACTTCTTTTGCAAGGCGCAAACCCCAATCTGGTGGGTACCAAAGGGGTAGCTGCTGTACACTTATCTGTTGGCAAAGAAACTGAGAAGAACATAAGATGCTTGAAAACCTTGCTGCAATATGGAGCTGACCCCAATATAAGGTATAGATCCAAAACAGCCACTTAACATCATATACATTTAGTCACTATAGTGTATTTTAAGTCAAAGAAGCAAGACAGTTTTTCAGCCTTAGTTCTGGGGTTTTAACACAAGCATTGTATTAACTCACTACTACATAGTCCCCCATTTTATAAAAGGATTGTATTTAATATTTGCATGAAAATGCTTTGCACTTAATGACTGCCTGAAGTGTAGAAGCCTTGGACATGCTCTGCCAGGCCTCTACTGCAGCCACCTTCAGTTGCTGGTTTGTTTATGTCTATGCCAGTGTCTTCAGTAGCTGAAAAGCATGCTCTCTTGGGTTGCCCGTTGAAGGACATCTTATTTATTTTTCTATACAAATTCTTGGGTCGCTTTTGCAGTATGTTATGACTGTCATTCCTAAACAATTGCTGCAAAAGTTTTGTTAAACTATTTGAATGAAAACGTGAAGTCTGCACTCCAATCCCATCTGGATTGTTTCATTTAAAATCTACTGTTGTGGTTTACGGAGACAGAATTACCAACATTGTGCTGTTTGTATTTGTTTACTTACCGTGGTATATCAGTAGCTGTGTTTGAAATATTGGCCAGATTTTTCATAAACTTTGGACCAACTTGTAATGATGAAATATCGATTTTAGGTCATCAGAAGGCCTCACTCCTCTTCATGTTGCTGCACTGTGGGGATGTTATCAAAATCTCAAGCTGCTCTTGATGAACGGAGGGAATCCATATATCAAAGATAATGTATGAATTGCTTAATCGTGGCTTTTAGACTAGTTTTTGGGAACATTTAGGTTAATCTGTTGTTTATATTTGTGACAACTTCAAGAGAATACCTAAAGGGTACTGTAAAGTATACTATAAAATTCTAATCTTTTGCTTTGAATATAGTGAACATTTTACTTTGAGTTTGCTCTTACTTCTGCTTTATTAATCCAGGAAGGAAACACTCCACAGCAGCTTGCAGAGCAACAGGAAAATCGAAAATGTGCCCATCTCCTTCAGGAATACCAGGCTGGCCCAACAGACACTGAGGACGATGACATACCTCAGTTCCAATACTGTAAGATGATTTCTTTAACCTTTTTCAAGTCTTTGACAGTTGTATAATCACACCGAGAGCGCTGTTGAGAAGCTCAGCTACCGATTGTGAAACCAAAGGAGTTAAAAAGGGGTGGCTGTAGCTCAGGAGGTAGAGCAGGTCACCTACTGATCGGAAGGTTGGTGGTTCGATCCTTGGCTCCTCCAGTCTGCATGTCAAGTATCCTTGGGCAAGATACTAACCCCAAGTTGCTCTCCGATGCGTCCATCGGAGTATGAATGTGTGTGAATGTAGTTAGATAGCACTAAGTATAGATAAAGTGCTTGTGAGAATGGGTGTGACTGGGTGAATGTGGCATGTTGTATAGAGCGCTTTGAGTACTCCGAGAGAGTAGAAAAGCGCTATATAAGAATCAGACCATTTACCAAAAACATTGGCAGTAGCATTACCTGTTTTTACTATCAAATAATGAAAAAACACAAGAACTATCACCTGCAGAACTCCCCGCCAGGGTATAAAGACTAGATAAGAAAAGTTTCAGTTTTGTCTTTACAGAATTTTGCTGACAGACTGAACTATGTTAATTTTTTTCCTCCACAGCTCTGTATTCCGACCAGACAGACATGTCCAGCTATCCTGAATCGGACTACAGCTTCAGTTCCCACACATCCATGATAAGTGACTTTGGTGAAGCCCCACTGAGCAGCACAAGGCGCTCATCATTTTTTAACCTGTCTAATATTAATGGACGACTAAGTTGCAGAAGTGTATCACATCACAGACCATCTTATCCTTCCATACTTTCAAGCACTCGCATGTCTGCGGTGGAGCCTGCAGCTGCAGTATCGAATCTTAAAGAAGGTGGCATTTGTACCGATGATACCACATCGAAAGGCGAGGAATGTACTGCTGCACCTGATGGCATAATCCCTCCTTCCAACTTCCCTGCAGTTTCCTTCATTCGAGCAAGTCGGAAGAGCGTGAGCTTCAGGGATGACGTGGATGAATATTACCCTGTTTTCAGCCCCGAATCTCCCCAACAGAATCCTGCTGTTGATGGCTGCCAGCGCAGCTCACATTTTGACATATCTGAGTATTCTGATTTCCTGGATTCAGAACGCATGGCTACTATTTTAGACAAGCAGGGCATTGACGCCACATCACCGGATCATGTCTACATTTTCTGCAGGGAAAGCAGTGAGAGCACAGAAGAGGACTTGGAGAAAACAGTCCTTGTTCACTGTGTTTTGGAAGAAAGTGATGATGAACAGGAAACAGAGCGCGTAAAAGACAGTCAGGGGAACAGTGATGAAAAGAAAGTACACTGCCATGCCGCCGGCAGCAGCAGTGGAACTAGTAGTAGCCATTATAGTAGCTGTGAGAGTGACCATTACACCAGTGCTCTGGTTGCCTCTGTAAACCCTGAACGTCTTTCACTTAGTGCAGCAGATGATGTTTCTGCCAAGACTGCATTAGACAGAAAGACTCTGATTTCTACAAATTCTGATTGTGAACTTACAAAGATTCAAATGGAAGCTAATACCAATTCCAAACCTCAAACGGTTGAGCGTTTATCAGGTATGCTTAATAAACTGACCTTGTCTGGAGTAAAAAATCCAAACAATGATATAGTTCAGGGTTGTGGTGGTAATGATGTAGACAGTCCAAGTAAGGGAGATGTTGAGTCCGCAGCAGTAGAAGAAAAAAGTGCTCATCCATTCACACCCAGTCCTTTTGTAACAGGCAGGACACGCTCAAGAATGAGCCGTTGCTCGCTGAGAACAAGCAGAACCCCTGAGAGCTTCTCCACATCTTTGTTCGAAGATACCCTGCCTACACCAGTTCGAATACGCCGCCAGACTCCCAGATCTCCAACCAGTGAAGAGTTTTACAACTCACCGCGCTCACCATCCAGTGCACACTGCTTTTTAGGCAGACCCACAGAAGGAGGGTGCTTGTCTGTGGACTGCCAAGAGACACAGTCCAGTACTCTCAGAGGCTCAAGTGTTAGTAACAGCCAAGCTGATACGCTTCTCCTCTCTACAAGTGTGACAGACTCTGCTGTTCAGTCACAGACTTTGTGTGACACGTTTCTACTCGAGAGCGATAATGACAATTCAGTCAGTGCTTATGAGCGAAACATTGCAGAGATTGCTCTTGCTATGCGGGAACAGGACAGTAATCTCACTGAAGACGGGGAATTTCTGACTGACGATCTGACAAGTTCAGATGAGACAACTACAAAGAGAAATGTAAACGATACCCCTCACGAGGAGCAGGTAGAAAGCCTAAACAATGAAGATGCCTGGATAACTAGGGACTGTAGCTCTCTGCCAGACTCTGTGTCGTCATCATCCACCTCCAGCTATGGTTCTCCAAGGAGATCCAAGGAGGACTCTGATTTTCCCTGCACCCCAGGTACTGGCTGCACACCGAGGTACAGCATGAGCAGGCTTTCAAGCTGCCGTAGGCCACAGCATCTGGCTAACTTGTCCTACACCCCTGGAGGGCGTCCACACATTCAGGATGTGGACGAACCAGTAGAGTACCTGTACACAGATACCGAACGCGGCCACAAACTGATTGAGACCCATGTCCCACCTACAGCAGACACCTCCCTCAGCTCCAGCATGAGTACTACCAGCAGTGAGGAGACCATACTTTATGACTGGCGTACTTTGCATGCTGACATGGTGGACAGCAAAGAAAAAGAGAATCAGAAACCCCAGGTGGTGTTACAGAAGGCGGAAAATGAGAAGTGTGTGGACAATATGTTGCCAGAAATCAGAGGGTTAACTGACAAGGAGCTCAGATCGAGGCTGGTGGAGCTGGGGGAAAGTCCAGGCCCCATCAGCAGTCGTACAAGGCCCACCTACATGCGAAGACTGTGCCGCCTGGTACAGGAGTCCAACTGCCAGTCACAATATCAACAGAAGAAGTTAGAGCAACCACAAGCAGGTAATGCTTTATTTCAAGTTTTTACGTGACTTAAGGTAAGTTGAGCTTTGTAAAATTTCATTAAATATAATATCTACTCTTAAAATATATGAACACATACATTGACATTTAGTTTTTTATTTTTACAGATGCAGCTTACAGTCCAGAATTGTGTAGGGTTCTGGAGACCTTTAATCTTCCCAATTGTCAGGCTGATGAGCAGGCTTTGTGCCAGCAGTTTGACCAACCAGATCAGAACAGGAAGTGGAGAGAGGGCATCATCAAGTCCAGTTTCAACTACCTGCTGCTTGATCCAAGGTGCTTTTACCTTCATTTTTATTTATGTTTTGTTTTCTTCTGTGCATTCTGTGGAGATAAGTTGTTGCTGACTGTGTGAAAATGTTCACATTCACACTTCAGTAGATGCATCAGAGAGCACTTGTGTTCTGGATTCACCCCTATAAATCTCTAGTCATATTAGTTGTCTAAATTGAGCTAGAAATGGGCTTGTTTGTGTCTAATACAATACAATACAACTTTATTTATATAGCACATTTAAAAACCAACGGTATACCAAAGTACTTCACAATAAAACAGCAGGTTAAAACATGAATTAACAAAGTACTGAATATGCTAACAGGTCACTGGCACTAATTACACAAGAATAAAAGTGAATATTAAATAAAGCTTGATAAAAACACATAGGTTTTAAGTAGAAGAAGATATTAAGAAAGATAAAATTGGGATTAAGTATAAAATGCAGGCATTAACCAACCGGGAGAGAAAGATTAAATAAGTCAGTTTTTAATCGTGATTTAAATAATTGGATGGAGTCAGATGCGCGAATAGCAATGGGAAGGTTGTTCCACAGGTTAGGTGCAACCAGGGCAAACGCACGGTCACCTCTGCTCTTAAGCCGAGATCTAGGCTGTACCAAGAGTAATTGGTCGGATGATCTGAGGGCTCTCCCAGAGGTGTATGGTCTAAGACAGCGGTCCCCAACCCCCGGGCCTTGGACCGGTACCAGTCCGTGAGTTGTTTGGTACCGGGCCGCGAGAGTTGAGGCTCAGGTGTGAAATGTATGGTTTTCAGGGTTTTTATCGGTTTTCAGTGTTATTTTGTTATCGTTTTTATCGTTTACTCAGTTTTCCTGGGTCTTTTCACGTGTGTTATGAATAAATTTTATTTTTTTCGGTACCGGTACTAGTTTTATTTTGTTGTATTTATCCGCAACACCTTAAAGGCCGGTCCATGAAAATATTGTCAGGCATAAACCGGTCCGTGGGGCAAAAAAGGTTGGAGACCGCTGGTCTAAGAAGTTCGGCGAGATAGCTGGGGCTGCATTATTCATAATTTTGAAGGTAAGCGGCAATATTTTAAATTTGATGCTGTATTTGATGGGGAGCCAGTGCAAATCAGCAAGGACAGGGGTGACAGAGGCAAACCTTCCGGTACCAGTCAAAAGGCGTGCCGCAGCATTTTGGACAAGCTGTAATCTATGGAGAAGAGCAGCATCGAGACCAAAGTAAAGGGAATTACAGTAATCTAATCTAGAGGACACAAAGGCATGAATAAGCTTTTCAAGATCCTTATGTGGTAGATGCAGTTGGTAGAAGCTAGATTTGACTACAGAGGACACTTGTTTGTCATATTTGAAAGAGCTGTCCAGCAGCACACCTAGATTGACACTAACAGTGTCAGAGACAAAAGTGGCAAGGGATCCAAAGGTATCAACTAGTTGGCCCCGGAGGAAATGACTGTCAAACACCACAATTTCGGTTTTCTTTTCATTTAAGATAAGAGAGTTGCCCAAAAGCCGTTCTTTGACTTCTCTCATGCACTCTAGGAAGCAGTGCAGTGACAGAGCAACATCGTCACTTAGCTGAAAGTAAATTTGTATATCATCAGCATAGCAATGAAATGACATGTTGTATTTTTCAAAGGTTAAGCCTTGAGGTAGCATATAGAGTGAGAATAACATTGTGCCCTACACAGAGCCTTGAGGCACGCCACAGCAGAAGGATGCTGCAGAGGAAGAATAGGTACCCAGAATGACAGAGGGGGACCTTGTTTGAAAGATAGGATTTAAAGAAGTTAAGGGCGTCACCTCTAATGCCAACTGTATGTTCTAACCTCGTTAGTAGAATATTATGGTCCACCATATGGCTGAGGACAAGTCCAGTAAGACTAAGACCGCTGAACGACCTGAATCGGCAATTAGGAGAAGATCATTAAGGACTCTCAGCAGAGCTGTTTCAGGGCTATGACGTGGTTTAAAGCCAGACTGAAATTTATCACTGATGTTGATGAATGAAGTTGCGAGAGAACTATCTTCTCCAAGATTCTGGACAGGAACGGGAGTTTGGAAATCGGCCTGTAGTTCACAAGGTCATTATGATCGAGGCTCTTGTTTTGAGAACAGGCTGCACTAAGGCATGTTTAAAGGCTGTCTGAACATGGCCAGAAAGCAATGAAGAATTCATTAGAGTTAAAATACTGGGCCCAAGCGTCTGAGGCCCTCAGGGTGCATAAATCAACATCAGAAATAACTGGGAAGTGATCAGAGATCCCGACATTGTCAGTGTTCTTAATACAAACGTCATATGAAAAAAAACAGATCAAGGGTATGGCCTTTAGAGTGGGTTGGTTCATTTGGCTAATGGAACATCCTTACAACAGATATCAATATTAAAATCACCAGTGATAAGAACACAGTCATATTTAAAAAGAACAGATCCTAATAGCTCAGCAAAATCCTGTATAAAAGCCTTGTTGTATTTTGGCAGTCGGTAGACCACAACACAGAGTTATAGAAGAATCGGCCAACTCCAGTAATTGAACTTCAAGGCTAGGGTAGGTAGGGGAGGGGAGCTGCCGAATTTTATGTTTATTTTTAAAAACTGAGGCTAAGCCACCACCTCTGCCTGTAAGCCTAGGTGAGCTGAAGAAGGCACAGTCTGGGGGGAGAAGTTCCGAGAAGGAGAACGACTCACCAGGGCTAATCCAAGTCTCAGGAACAAAACATCCAGCCCCGAGGCGAGGAAAAAGTCATTTAAAACACCAGCGACCTTACATTTAGTAGAGCCATCCGTGTCATGGGCGCCATGTCCCTACTCGTAGCGCGTCGCAAACGGCTTAGGTTGCTGTGATGCACGCCACCTCTGGAAGACGTTATCCAGGTCTGAATAGGCAGGCATGCCAGTGGGAGGGCTGGGTAAACTTGCTGTCCGACGGAGCAGATCCACCGACGACTAAGCGATCTGGCAAGAAGGCAGTCACAGGAGGAGGAGAGAGGACGTAGAATATCCATGCTAGCATGTGGATTAGCCATAGCCTGTGGTTTACGGTAAGCCTTAAGACAGACGTGAATGCCACTCCGTTTGCCCCGCTTCCTATAGCGTTTCTTGGACATGGTGGGTAGGGGTAGTCAGGATATGCTGGTGGAGGAGTCCGATTATGACAGGGTGGTGTCTCCCAGAGTCCAGCATGGATCGGAACCATAGGAGTGAGAGAATCGATTTAAGTGTTTGTCAGTCATAAGTAATTAGCATTGCCACCTGATGAGAATATTACCAAGAGAATGAGGAATAAAATGCAAAAGTCAACAAAGAGGGGTTGAAAGGAGAGGTGAAGACGGCCTGCCGAGCACACTGGCACCATCTTTGAAACCCCCAGTTTAAATGTCTAAGCCAAAT